>NW_009195164.1:0-1206 GCF_000690835.1 Fulmarus glacialis | reverse complement strand
GGCACTCGCTGCCGCCTCGGACAGACGTCTCCGACGGACAGACGGCTCCGCAGCATCTCGCCGCATTCCCCAGCTGAAATAATCCCCCCACACCTTGTCAGGTTTCTGCACCAGCGGCCCCACTGCAGTTTAATTAAGGCGAAGCCCCTCCTTGCTGTAGACACTTTCGCTTACCCGCGGATTTCCCTAAGGCCTCATCAACTGAAACACTTCCCTACGCCCGCTCCTCCTCTACCGGCAGCGCAGCTTTCCCCGGCTGCCCAGGGGGAATGGGCGAACCCTGGATTTAAGGTTCCTCTGAGGGTACCCGCGCAGGATGCCCCGACACCCAGGGAAGCACCCAGGTGCTTCTGCTCATCCAACGGACACTGGTCTTGTCCTGGGAAAATATTACTTTTGGTCCAAACCCTGGCTTTGCTCTAGGCTCAGTGCATCAAAATTTAGCTCTTGTATCTACACCAGGGGCTGCAGACGGCTCCATGGCTATTGCACAGGCTGGAGTTTGTGTTTGTTCTCCAAAAATATGTATAGCCAGGGATGGCTCTGCAGCCGGAACAGGAGCAGGGAGAGTTTCCAGCAGCCAGGACACCCAATTACTAGGTTTTTTTCTCTCCATCAAGCTTGACAACAACATTTGTGAAAAATTAAGAGAGAGCAATGCTTTTCGCTGCTTACAGGAGGAACGAGAGCCTATCTGCCATAGGCTTCCAGATGTCATTTTATATTTTCTATAAAAATTTATAGGGAAGCCAGCTGGCCCTAGAGACACGGTTTGAGGAGCAAACATCGAATTGCCACTTGGCAGAGGCAGTCGTGCAGCACGAGCCGGCGGTGCTGCAGCCTGCGCGACGGCGCGCTGCCTTTCCCCAGGCGGGGGTTCACAGCCAAAGTGATGGGGGCACCGGCCGAAGGCTCTGCGCTGCGCTGGGCTGAAGGGGGGGTCAGCCTGCTGTCAGCGGAAGGGCAGCGTTTCGGGAGCGGGATGGGCTCTTGCGAGCGGTGGGGAGGGGGATGAGCCCCTGCGCTGCTCCTGCTCACCGGCTTTCCGCACTCCTCGCTCCTGCTGGACCCGGTACTCCTCTGGCAATCTCTGGCATTGCAAACCGCGTAGGAGCGGACAGGGTAGCAGGATGAGTCCCTTCTCTGACTTTGTTTCGCATTTTCAGAAACATAAATTGCCATGGTTACCAAAGCCTGGGCTTCTCA
>NW_009195163.1:0-259 GCF_000690835.1 Fulmarus glacialis | reverse complement strand
GGGCCAGGAGCATCCCTGGGGAACGCTGTGGGGGGCTGCTGGGGCTGTACTGCGAACACTGGTTGCCCGCTCCCCTCCAGCCGGGACACCTGACATGGCCCCAGCTCCACCGTGGAGGAGCTGGCCCAGCCATCCCGCTGCTCTGCCCGGGATCCCGCAGGATCCCACGGGATCCCACCTCGCCCAGTGTCCCTGGGCGATGCTGCCTCTTCCCCTGCTCTCCCCAGCCCGGGTGGGGTTTCCTCTGCACACCCCTTCC
>NW_009195162.1:0-200 GCF_000690835.1 Fulmarus glacialis | reverse complement strand
GAGAGGAAAGAAGAAGAAGAAGGGCGTGGGGGCAGTGGGCTCCACGTGCTGCGCCAGGGGGAAGGAGGCCACAGCCAGTGCTCCTCCTCGCAAACACAGAGAAGACCCCACGGCACATGCGGAGCCAGCAGACCATGGCACGCCCCTTGCCAGCGCTGGCGAGTCCCCGCGGTGCAGGGGGGCCCAGCCTTCATCGCTCA
>NW_009195161.1:33396-38564 GCF_000690835.1 Fulmarus glacialis | reverse complement strand
GGAGGGATGCGGGTCTCCCCGGGCCCGCCGTCGGCAGCCGCACTGGGCTCCCTCCCGCCGGGGTCCCCGGCCACGGGGCTGGTTCCCCTCATCGGCCGGAGAGTCAAAGTACTAAAAGTCACTTTCCTGATAAACAGTAATTGCGCTAACGTGAAACGGGTACCGGGTTAGCTAGAACGTGCTTAAGGAGTGAACGGTAAGGATTAAAGAATAAATTTCTCTTACCCAAGTAATGGGGAAAGGGATAAAGCCATAGCCAGACCCTGCCGTGGTTCTCAGGTGTGGTTTAAGGTAAATGCTTTCACAGGCCAACTACCGTGTTTTAAGGTAGCTACTGGTAAGACGTACTCTTTCATCTCATACTTACTTATATTTAGCCCTCTGAAGATCTCTGAAGTCTCTCTTTCTATAGATACTGTCAAACATACTGCTTTTTACTTGCACGAGGGCTCCTCCGTCATATTTAACCGGATCCTTTCGTTTCTTATGACAGGAGTTGAGGCCATAGTACAATAAATTTCTGAAGGCTATGCTCTTACTGAGCAAAAACTTATAAACACTACGAAATTTTGTGCTTTGTTGCTGTTCTTTCTCTGTATATACACTTCTTTTTTGTCTATGAGCTACTTTAGTAATATTTTTTCAATGTGCTTTTTTTTGCAAGCCAGTAATTATTCTGTGCTAGTGTGTTTGAGACATTTCTGATACAGACTGCCACTGACATCTTCATCAGATGAGATCTCTAATTTAGCAAAGCGGTGGCAGAGACTATGGACCTGCAGCCAGTGATTCGCTGAAATCTCTAATTTTCATTTTTTGTGTTAAGGAGGAACTCCTGAAGGCTATTGCAGTGTAACCTCATCGTCCAACTTCCCTTTGGCAGTACCTCAGTTTATGTCCACTTAGCTTAGTTTTTCAGAAAACTTCTTAAAATAAAACAGTAGCGCTAAGATGGAATTAAGTGTTTGCCCTGCCCGTGTACTCAGGGACACATAGTTTTAAGAGGGGATTTATTCACAGATTATTTCAAGACAGAACTTGCACTAGTGATGAATAAAATGCCTTCTCAATAAATTTCTAGAATTTCTAAAAAGAAAAGATTTCCATAACTTTTAATGCTGAGGAGCATCTGAGGCCATGTGCAGTAGAATAAGGTACAAACAGGAGAAAAAAATCGTATTTCTACACCACCTGACTAGCCAAAGTCTATTCTGAACAGGCATAATCTTTAATTCTTTGGTATTTGACATCCTGACTCTAAACCAGGTATCACGGTTGTGTGTAGCCATGGATTTTTTTTAATGCTTCCTGCATCTGGTCTGCAGAGGAGTAAAGAAAAGTTAGATAGGCAATTATAAGTAGCCCAGTTTATGATTGAATCCTTGATTTAAATAAAACTTTGCTTCATAGGGAATGAGTTTTACACCTTTAAAATCAAGAGTGGATTTTTGCGATCAAGTGAAATAAGGTAAGTGTTGTTTTCATGGCAGTAGTCCACTCCTCCTAGGCAATAGCATAACAGTATGTAGAAACAGAGAAATCTCTAAGTATCTTTGTAGCTGTACAGGCTGGATACAACGTTAAATTTAAAAGGAAGTGCATTAGCACAATGATTGACCTCAGATTTTGGACTTTGTGCAAATAGTTGCGGCAGGGATTTTGTGTTTTTCTTTTTTTTTTTTCTAACTTTGAAAAGCAAGCAGGCTGCTTTAAATATTTGCAGCACACTCTGCAGTTACAGAAGAGTTTCCAGCCTGGGAAGAGAATTGGGATTTTTGCTTTACAGTGGTATGTGTCAGTAAAGCACACTGGCCACGCAGCAAAGAACGAGCCAGTGTTGTCCTGAGCTACAGGAAGCAGCCCTGTCCCTGCTTAGTTTTGAGCAGTCCGTTGCCTTGAAGTTTCTCTTTCTTTGTGTTTGACCAAAATTATTCCAAGAAATGAAGCAAGCTGTCCTCTTTTTGGAGTTTTCTTACGACTCTAAAATCTCATATATTGGAATGATATTTGTTCTAGTATGTGCAATTTTATTTTTTTATTTCTTGTTGCAAGAGTATTGCATGAAGGAGCTGTGAATGGAAGGAGGAAGCACAGGGCTGGAAGAAATGAAAGAAATTATATTTATGAGTAAAAAAGAAATCCTTGTGTATATCCTAACTGTTGTCTTAGTTAGGGGTTCCTTTTCTTGTGTTATTTCCATTTATCTCAGCAATCCATGTGGCTATCATCGTGTCTCCCCAGGAATCCCACTAGTTAAGCAGTACTACTTCTTCTTAAAAATTAAGAGGTAGGACAGTCAAGTTCTGGCCAGAACAGCAAGGCACTGTATCCCCTCCCATGATGTAAGAAGTAACATGTCTGGAGGGTGGAAGAGTTACAGGACGGGCAGAATTAAGGAAACTAAGCAAAGTTTTATTCTTGGCAATTCAAAACCCACAATAAAAGTACAGTTCAGTGAAGAATAATACTGTGGGTTTGGCTGTTCTTTAAGGGGGTTGAGGGAAAAAGACAAAGGAATTTGTCTTTACAATATAGGTGAATTTCATGTCGGGCTCAGCTCAGAATAGCTCTGGCTCTATGCTCTTCTGCATCTTGGTCTTCCCTCACTTGTTAGTGATGCTGCACATTTGGCAGATGAACAGATGCTGTGAGAACTTTCCATCAGAGGAAAGGTTAGTGGTAGGAGGAATGTCTTTACCGGAAGGAGCTATGAAAAGTTTGAGAAAAGGGCAGATGAATGAGTTCTTAAAGTTTGCCGTTTGTTTTTAAGAGAGACGTGATGCTAAAAAATAGGATAGTGCTGTCCTACTGTACAGTAAATCTTCCTTCTCTGGATTTTGTCTTTTGCTGCCTGTTTTCAGTGTTAATAGATGTGTTGATACAAGTTCTAAAATAATGTAAGTCAGATGCCATTCTGTTTTAGAAGAGATTACATCTCTCTGTTGTGACAAAAAAAAAAAAAAAAAAAAAAAAGGAAATTTACGACTTGCAAAGGCAAGAACTCCTGTTAAGAAATACCAGCATTGGTAGTACAAGCAGACTCATTTTATTCCTGCCCTGGGTCCGTGTACATGAATTATAAGCCTGTATATGTGTTGGCAAGCTTGACACTGCTACAAGTTGACTTTTTTTCCTCTTATTAGAGTCCCACCTTCATTTGGTGAAATAATTATGCTCTACTTTTTTTATATCCCTCACCTGATTTATTTAATCAGGTCCTGGATTAATTTAATTTTATCCATTGTGCACCACAGAGCATTTTTAAAATTTCTTCCGAAACGTGCATTTGGTGCACGCATTGTATGTGATTACTGAGTGTCTCGTAAGAAACCAATTAAATTTCACAAGACCTGCAAACCTTGGGTAGATAATAAGGCAAATACAGTCAGATGTCTGCTAATTCTGAGCATCCTAGCTGGGTCTGAAATCCTTTCAGTGACTGTTTCTGCAGTAAAGCAGAGAGCTTCTCACATCTGTTGGTCTGTCTCCGTGTATTTCATCCTGGCTATTCAGAAAACAAAGTGCTAACAATTAGTAGGCATTTGCGAAAACTTTGAAAGAAGTCAAGTCCCAGCTTTGCATAGGAAATGTAGACTTGAGAAGGAATTCAGTTTGCCAAGAGGGCTTTTAGTGTCTGTACAGCAAGATCACTCTTTTCCTTTCTCCTGCCCTTAAACTTAATTCACATATACCCTGCAACTTCCGCAACAAGCAGAGCAAAGTCTCTCCTTTCATATACCACGCTTACTGATTTCCGAGAACATAGTCTTTTGAATGGACTGTACAAGGTAGAAAACTTTTGAAAAGATATTATACAAGCATATAGGTAGGAACTATCGTTAATATAAATGCAAATTTATTTCTGAAAGTCAGTGAATTAAAAAATTAAGTTCATATTTGGCAGTAAATAGTTATCTGTTGAGATCTGATCTGGTAAAGGACTATGCACCAGTCATTTCCAGAGACTTGGTTGTCAAAATGAGTCCTGACATTCAGAGGAATTGAGCCAATACTTCATGTAGTAAAATACAAGAAGCAGTTGAATAGTATTCACAAATTTTCAGGATAACCAGGAGATGAAAATTACAATGGGTAAAATATGTAAGGTCAGATTTTTAAAATGGAGCAAATGAGCAGTGAACTATTACTCTGAATGCATTTTAAAGCTTCTTTGCACAAGCCAACAAACATATATTGGCACTTAAAATTAGTAAAAAAGAGTAAAAAAGAAAAAAATCAAACCCATAAGACCAGAGTCTAATGTCAATATTTATACTATTTTAAATAGACACAGCATTGATGGTTACTAGTAAGATGTCTTCTTTTCTTGAATGCATGACTACAACACAAAAGCAATGTTTAGAAATCTGTTTGGTGGAGATCTTAGGACCACCAAATTCCGGTTTAATTAACTAGTATGATTTAGGAAAAAAAAAAAAAGTGTTTCTGTGACTGTGTAATGTATATAACCCACTTAATACATGATAAAATTAATGATAAAATTTCAATCCATTGTAGGTTTGGGTTGTTTTTAATATTAAATATATGCCTAAAATGACTCTTTCATTCTTTTATCTTAGAATTTAAAAATTCAGATAATGGTAACTCCCTTAATTCCCTGGTAGTAGCTGTGTAAACTTTCTCCAAAGGGATACTGTTTTAGGTTAATCTTTCTGTTATTGGGTGCAATAAATAAAGCAATTCATTAACTGCACAGACTTTACGCTAAAACATTATTCTGGCAAAATTAATCATGCTTAGAAAACACTTACTGAGCATAAAAACCTTGTTATCTTTCTGAACAGGACAGGAAAAAAAACCCAACAGTTTTCTTCCATTACTGTGTTGGTTTTGAGATCACTCGTCTCTCAGAGATCAGTTCAGTGGGTCTTTTCCAGCAGTGACTGCCCAAGGAATCCTCCAGCAGAAACAATAGTTCCCTCTGGAAATTCTTCTGTAGTGTTGCCTGTTGCATCATAGATAGGATTCAGCGTATATATCCACCAGCCACACTATTTGTGTTCCCCAGAAACATATTCTTTAGAGGCTGCTGCGTTTAACCAGATGTACAGAGGGATTGGTTCTTTAACCTATTCTGCATGAAGAAGAGTAATTCCTATGTGCTATCCAAACAATTTTTATTGGCTAATTATGGTAAACCTTTCCTT
>NW_009195161.1:0-33365 GCF_000690835.1 Fulmarus glacialis | reverse complement strand
TACAGTCCTGCTTCAGAATCGCCATATTATTAAACTATGTCTATTGCCTTTAAAAATTCGACATTAAACAAACAGAAAATATAAGAAAATGCACAATTCCCGCAACAATTTCTGTGTCCCCAGCATATTCACCTAAACTTCCAATAACCAGTCCTATCTTTACCGGCACTGCCTGAAACGTAGGTCGTGGGATGAGTGGGGAGAAAGGCAGTGCTGCAATAGACATTGGACAGCTTTCTATGCAGTGAACTGAAAAGGTCTGAGCCCAAAATTGAAAAACAAAACTTCCATGGACTGGCCTGAAGCAGGATTAAACCATACTTAAAAAACAGAAATCCAGATCAATCCCAGTTAATTTGCAAATTTCTTTCCAATAAAGATGTTCTTGACACAGTAGGGAACTTTACTTAATCAGTGTTTCTTAGACCTACTTAGGAACAAGCTGCCCACAGCAAGCTATTTTAAGAACATTTTAAATTGCAAGAACACATTTGCAAGACACCTGCCCCTGTAAGAAGTTACCCAGGAATAGTAATTAACACCTTTCTTTAAAGGGCAACAGAGAATTTCAGATAGATAGAGTCAGGAACAGTAAAACAAAACAGCAAAGAACACAGAATAATTGATTTTGTAACAAGATTAATTTTTTAGGAAGATGTTGGTTGCAAAATCACTAATGAATAATGATGTGTTTTCAAATCTCCAACTCCTTATAAGATAGATGTCTGCACCATCTTTGCATTCATTTGTAACAGGGTGCGGTTCTGGAATTCCCAGTCTGTGAACTAGAAAAGGTGACAACAGTCATTTATATGGTGGGTAATGCAAACATGTTTCATGCACGTTATGGCTAATATGAACCAATCATAATGGAAAGGTAAATTGATGCATATTGTATACCTGCCTGAGGACTACACTGCAGTAACTTTCCTGACAGCTTCAGTGCTTTCCTATGTTCAGGAATCAGTTTCTGGTTTCTACACCAGGCGGAAAGACCGGGGTGAATAATTTGGACAACTGACAGCCTGTGAGCTGCAGCACAATTTATACCTCATGTTGATGTACCTGATTTATATTTACAGATTTAGTGGTTCATTTATTAAACTGGGGAGGAGCAGAATGCCACTATATGCATGCAAGTCTTTTATAAATGCCTTACAGTACAGTCCAAGTGAAACCCACAAGGTAGAAATAACAAAAGGCTTAGACATTCGTAACAAATCACTGTGTTCTGCTTCTTGGCTCCATACGTCTTTTGTTAGTTATCATAACCTATTGATGAGAGAGTGGTTTTGTAACACACTTGATTTATTGCTCAGATCCAGCTGAGCTCTTAGTTCAGCAGTGATACATCATGGTACAGTTGAATATAATTTTACACACCAAAGCCATTGTCAAGTATCTTACCATATCTGATGGCCATTCAGCATATGCATCCTACACCATCACATAGGAAGCGGGGATTTGCTTTTTAGGACAGCAGTAGTAACAAAGTTGTTTGGATGAACGGGACAATATGGGTAACATTTCCATGTTGCTATGGCACATTTGGATTTTTCCATTGTGCCTTGAGAACTGCTTCATCTTAGTCTATTTGAACAAATAAAGGAAGTAGCTGAGGCTGTTTCTCTGCCAATAGAGAATATACAAGTATGTAGTTGGCTGACATTTTCACAAAACAGCATTTTCGCTTATGGCTCCACTTAAGAGTGTTATCTGTCATTTATATCAAACTTTGTTCTGAGCTGAAAGAAAAGATGATTAGCTTGTCAAGCAATGGGTAGAGAAGCTATCCATTAGATCCCTTTCACTGTGGAAGTATACACTAACAGTATACAAGATACTCCTGAAAAAAAATCACACCCATTATTTTCATTATTAAAATATTATTAAAATGAGTCTTCCAGGGACAAAGATAAATGTAATATGAGCTTATAGAATGCTCTATTCCTATTTAAAGATTGTAGAATTTCCCATCTTCACTGACTTCAATTCTAGCAATTGATTTAATATCCATTTTATTGCATCTGGCTACACATTGGCTAACTGAATTAATCAGTTCTCATTGGAGAAAGAGAAATATTCAGAGAATTTCAGCTGCTACAAGTTTGGTTTTTTTTTTGTGGCAACCTATTATTTCCCATGACATACTAATTCCTCACAGAGGACAGAATTTGTACAGGGGAGTGGAATACTGTTACCTGGTTCTGCTTTCATTCACATTCTGACTTCCAAACATAAGCATTAGCCTGTTCCTGCTTCCACCCAGTCAGGGCAAAATCCCATTTACACAGAAGGCTGAGTTGTCAGCTGCTAAATAATTTGGGTATTTGGAGGTTTCATATCCAGTAAGGAGGAGAAATGTTCACGTAACACCGATTCGGAATTCCAGTATAGGATTGAGAAATCTAAGGACCCTGTATTCCAAAATTCTTTCTACTATATCAATTTTTTAATCTTAAAGACAGGTAGGAAGTTTAACATAATTGTGATAAACATCTTTACCAGGGTTACTGATGGTAGTGATCACTGTGTTTGATCTTAAAAAATTACTGATTTAATTTTTTAGAAAAATATTTTTATACCTACTTTCCTGCTTAGTTGTGTGACTTACTTTACTGGTATCTCCTATAAGTTTGTAGTTCAGTTTTGGATAACAAGTATGATGACTTTCTAGCTAAACAAAATTAAATATCTGAAAGTGTAAAATCACTTAACTTTTAGAAGTTGACATAATGAATGGACTTTATAGATAAGTTGAAAAGTTATTTGAAGAGCTGCAACCATCACCTGCAGTGAAGTTTAAAACCCATCACAGGGATTTCTTTTATAAATAAGGACTACAAGAGTATTTGTGTGTCTGTAGCATTGGATATTTTGGCTAGTTATATGTGACACTAATCCAGCTGATTCCATTGAAGTTGTTTTTCTTTCCATCTAACTCATAAGCAATGTGGTTCAAATTTGTTCTTCATGTTGCAGACTTTACCATTGGAACATGCCAAGTGTATTGCTTAATTCAAATATTGATAAAATATGTATTTTATTTATATCTGCATAAATATGAATATAAGTGAATAAAGTTAAACTGAAGTTACACTGTCTTTAAACAAACTCACAGGTCAGTATTCTTTGAAAGTGAATAGTTAGAATCAGACACCTAAGTAAGGGTCAGCTTACTCATTATCAGGTGAAGTCAGGGGTACTAGCCTGTCAAAGTTCAGTGCTGCGTAGTTAAATGCTCAGACAAACCCATCCAACTCACACACCTCAGTCCCTTAGTTATAGGGCCACCTTTAACATTGCGGATTCTCCCAGAGGCTTAGAATTCAGCAAAATCTGAGAAACCAGGCCCCCATGGGATGCTTCAGTCGGGGATCTTCCAAATCATCTCTTATTTTGAAACGACTCATTTTTCAGTATCCAGAGAAAGACAGATAACACAACATCGCTCAAAAGATGTATTGTTATTCCCACAGCCACCTGCAGAAAGTTAGATACTTTTAAAGACAAAAATTACAATTTAAAAAAGATTGGTTCAGCTCTTGAAATAATGTCCATTGAAAAGATCAAAGGAGCTCAGGCTAAATTTTTTTAAAGTAACTTTTAATCTTTTTTAGCTTGAGCTAAAAAATTATCAGAGGGATGGATATATTAATTTGTGGGGGAAGATGAGAGTCAGTAATACTTTAGCCAACTTCAACATGGAGATGTAAAGATCCACAAAAATCTGCACAATCAAATTATTATTTTTTTATTTGATAGATGCAAAATCAAGTCATACCTTAAAAAAAAGGCAAAAAAAAAAAGCACATTTAGACCTAATAGGCTCAATTTAAAACCCACAGAAATTAAATGGAATGTTTTCAGTGGGCTTTGTAATCTGGTGTATTTTTTGAGACCGTACAGGAAAATGGTGTGCATTAGGCTCTGGAGTAATCTCATAGGTGTTGGGAGCAGGGGAGAGAAAACGGAAATTTTTAAATCTAGCCTGAAGAATACTCACGGAGAGCTTAGTATGGAAGAATCCTGCAGTAGTAGAAAGAGGACAGTTCTATTCAGTCAAATCCAATTAGTACTGCAATAAATGAATAAATATTTCTGGATGAATAATCTATAAAATTCTCTATGGCCAAGTAATTTGGTGTGAGGGAGGAGTATGTATGAATCTTTTTTAAAGAAATATGACAACACTCAAGTTTTTCCTCAGTGAGTATTTCGATCAGCTGTATGTTTTTCTGTTTCCAGCTGCTGCTTTTTTATTGTTGATGCATTCCCAGCTGAAAACTTTTCATGTGAACTGTGATTGCAGGATCTGCTAGAAAGTAGTTGCCTGCTCATTCCTTTCATCTTCTTCCTGGTGCAGAATGTTTTCAGATTTTCAGAAATCTACCAAACATTCTTTGGGAAGCCAGTCCACAGGAGAGCTGCCACGTCTTTGGCCTCGGTCTCCCTGCAATTTGGAGCACCTCCTGATTGTTCACCAGTCCTGTAGGATTAAGACTGTGACTCCTCAGCAGTGTTGTGTGTGTGTATGTTGGGTTTGTCTCTTTGAAGTAAAGTATTTCTTTCCTTCAAAAATGTGCTTATTCTGCATTTAATGGGAAAAAATACTTTAGCCAGTGCAATAAATGAAAATTAATTAAAATGCAATTAAGTCAATTTATGACAGACTCTTATCTTTAGAATTTTCAGGCTATTATTCTGAGGAAATTAGGCATAGTCTCTCTATAATTAGTGAGAAAATATACTGAAATGGATAATGCGTGTCAGAGGCTGCCAAAATACTTGTTTTTAAAACAAAGATCCTTCAGGGAATGTCCCAAACTCACAGTTTTATGGAGCTTCAGAATTTGTTTGCAGACCTTTACATTACCAGGCCTGCATAATTACAGGGATTAAACTGTGCCCGTAAGGCTGCCTGCTTTCTCCTGATGCTTTCCCTCACACACATGCTGCTAACGCCAGTGCAGCTACTGGTACTGATAGTGGGAGCCCTATCATAGAAGAAGCTCCAGGCAGCTGCCAGCACTTTAAATACTGGTTGTCTAAACCTGCTCAGAGCAGGTCTATACACAATAAGCAGGTGATGCTGGGAGTTGGAAGGCATCTTTGTGTTCTCTACTGCAAGGTTCCCAGTGAATCAGTATCAACAATGGTTATTTCTCCCGTCTTTTCTCCCCTCCCAAAAGCTTAGCCTGCAATGTTCACGTGGAGTTTTTCTTTTGTTTCAAGATCCTTTTATACCTACGGCTTTGCTTTTGCGAGGTGCTGATTCTTCACCTGATTCAACCACTTTTGCTGTCTCTCTTCCGTGCTCCCCTGTTGCAGCACGTTCGAAAACTGTGAAGGGCAGTCCGAAAGTGGGAGAGGCTTTAATGCATCAAATGAAGTCAGCCTGTAGCCTGTTTGCTTTCCCCTCTCGTATTCTCATCTGGCTGTACTGAAGAGAAGTTGTGTACTGCTACTGAACTTTTTAACAGAGAGAACACATGAAGTTGGCAAGTCATTAAGAAAAATGCACTGTCTGCATTCCCCCATCTCACCTCTGTTTTTATGAGTTACAACTAAATTTTCTACTTAACCAGAAAATGGTTCTTTCAACAGCTCGTTTGCTTTGTGCATTTGGTGGCATTTGATGTATTGCCAGGTAGTTAATCTGTTTGTCTTGTTAGCTAGCAGGGTCTGTGGAGAAATGTACAAAATCTACAAAAAATATGAATTATGTCAGATTATTTACAGCTTCCTTCATTCTTTCACAATACACTTTGTCTAAAATGAGCTGTGGCAGCAATGATCTTTTATCAGCAGATTGCCCTGTGCTGCAAGCTACTCATGGTAGTTCTGCAAGCTTTACACAGCTCTGCTTTCTGTTTCAGTGATGGATTTTTCAAATGGGATGTTAACTTCCAGAGGCAGCCCGTTACTGCTGCAAAGCATAGCCTTGCTGGTAGTTTGAACTGATTAGATTTTGGGTTGTCACAGCATACCAAATCCAGACTCTTCGGGTTAGTGGCACAGCTAGGATATGCAGCTTGGAAATAATACCTCCCTTGGCCTAAGTCCAGATTAAGCTGCAGTTCATACACTGCCCTTTGTTAGGATAGAAGTGATTGTGTGAGACATCAGATTGGCAGGTCAGAGAACATCAATGTTAACACACCCTGATCTTGTCTGCTGACACTGCTGTTTAGTTTAATTCCTGTTTATTATATGTCATGTCAGAGTATAAAAACCCTCTACTGATGTGAGTACACTTACACGCAAATATTCTGCAGAATCAGATCCCAAATATAGGCAATTTTCAGTTCAGGAAAGTCTTGGAAACCTTGTTAGCTTAAATAAATGCAGAGATATTGCAAAAGTTTTAACATAACCATACTCATTTATAAGAGATCTATAATGTGATGATAAAGAAAAGTTGTCTATGAACATACCTGCTTCAAATATATTTATAACCTAAATTCTAAAGGCAGAAAAGCTTAGCAAACACAAGTAAACATGATTTTCAGTATATCCACAATTTTTATGAAATAAGCACTTTGAACTTACAAATTGCTTCCCATTTTGAAGAATTAAAACTTTTTCCTCCTGAGATACAGTAACCTGAACAGAAAATTCTAATGGAATTCACTGATAATATTTCCAAATGGTAGATTTAAGAGCTTGTCCTTAAACTGGATTTTAAAATAATTCCAAAGGAACTCTTTAAAATGTAGTGTCATTCACATGTCTTCAACTCTGCACTGTTTTCTTACAAGAGAATAATTTGTGGAAAAACAGACTTTCGATTGTGTAAGACAATGACAGCTTGCATGCTAATTGTAATGTTAATTAAAGACACAAGTGTTAACAAGGACAACAAAAGGTGCTCTCTTGTGGTATTTTGAAATGTGTTAAAGTGCTTCGTTCCATAATGGTTTCTATTCTATTTATGTAATATGGAAAAGTGTGCCTTCCTGTCTTCAATCCTCTTTCTGGACAGTTCTGGGTTGTATATTGCTAAGTAATTTGATCATTGATAGCACAGTAACACCTCAAGGAGGCTACATTGTGCATCAACCGCAGCTTTGAAAGGGTTTACCGGAACATAGCTTCTTCAGATTACTTACAAAATGTTATGCTACCAGGGTGACCACGAATGCACTTGTCTTTTGTTAAAGATGTTGTAGCCCATGTAAATAAATAACTTTTCCTTTGCTTTTCTCCTCATCCTCCAAAATCCAGTAGTAATCTGGAAAAAAAACCCCCAAACCCCAATGCAGTTATAACATTAAGCCGTCAGGTTTGAATACAGAATTTGGAAGTGAAAATTAAAGATACAGTTGAAAATTCCCACAGTTGACAACATCATCTGTTCAGTAACGCATATGTTTGGTGTTGCAAATAACTAACCTAGTCAATGTGTTCTAGATACAGTTATCAAATGTCCTTAAGCTTATTAGACTCTTACGTTTCAGTCTTGCCGTTTTGGCCACTGTACAGCACCAGGTACATGGTAACAGAAATATATTCCAAAATCTCGCCGCCCCCTCCCCCCCCCCCTTTTTTTGTTTAAAATAAAAAAAACTCAAACAAACCAACCACAAAGTGTGGCACAGTGGGCAAAGTAAATTGCATGAGACTGTCTCCAATTTTGTAACGACTACCACTTTCCTCCTGAAAATCTGTCTCCTTGGCAAATCTGCTGCCCCAAAAAAACCTCTCTGCAAATATTCTCTGCAAATGGAAATAGATTAAAAGAAGGTGGCAGTGTGATTTCTAAGTATGAATGAATCTGCTGATGTATTTTTATAACAGCAGATGTTTGTGTTTTAAATCTCTTCCTTTGGCATCACTTTTTTGTTTAGGTGAATCTAGGACAAATCCAGAAGATGAGTATTTAAAATAAAGTCACTTGAGAATATGCTTTTACTACGGTATATAGGATACATCTCTAGATCGACCATCCTCCCTCTTGGATTTTGTTGATGCGTTGGTAAGGAAAGTCCTGAATACATTATTGCTTTATGAAAAATAGTTAAGCAAACACTGTCTCTGCTCTGCTCTAACTATTATAGGCACAGAATTAAAAACCGGGCCCTTTGTCAGGCTTTTTTTTAGATCTCATAGCCTAAGGGGTAAAAACCAACTCACATTAGAGTTACTGTACACTGTACTGTGAGATTCATATTCAGATGTTTTACATAACTATGTGAAGTTTCTACCTAAATTTTGATTTCTATTTCAGATCAAACAAATCACAATAAAAGATTATACAATTCCCACAGATGCCTTTCCAAGAAGTTTCTTTATGCAGAGCTGGAGGGGAGGCAAGATGTTGGCATAGCTGTTGACCTAAAAACCTGCTATGCCAACATATTGTCATCTTTCCTGTCTGTTTGCGGCAGAGGGAAATTCTGCATTGTAATGGGCATTTGGAACAGCTTTAGTCTTTATAGTTAACTTGAAATGCCATTTCTCTGGCCCCGCTTTTGAGTCAATGTGGCAAGTGTTTATTAGTTGTATAACTACCGAAGGAGGGACAGAATTTGAAAGATTTTGTTGTTACTCAAACGACAAACCACTTAACTTGCTCTGAAAAAGTTAGTGTAGAGATGCAGTAAAAAAAGGGCTGGGGAGGCTTGAGAAGGCTGTCAGGGGACAGGACAAGGATTGAATGTTTCACTGCGCAACCTGTGCATGTTTGCAGAGAGATTATGAGTTGTCAGTTAGCAGCCTCCATAGCAGTAATTCCATTTACATATTTTTCCCCTAATTCTGATTATATACTCCTTCCCTATGTACTTCTAATGTTTGTACATTCTGTTAAGAGCCACCTAGTAAAGGGTTTTGAGCAATGAGAATACAGTCAAAAAATGAATGAGCACCCACTAAAGAAATGTCGTAGCTGCATTTCACTGATCTGTTTCCAATACTTAAATAAGAATAAAAAAACCCAGTAAATCCTGAAGAAGGTTGCATGATTGCTGTCCAGGGAACCTGAAGAAAAATGTAAATTACATGAATGATGAAATAGCTAAATGTACTTATTCTAGATAAGATGTTACTTCACAAAATTAGAGTTTTGCTTAGAGAATCTAAAATTAGTGTTTTTATCAGGAGTAGTAGTGCTACTTAAAAAAAAACATAATGAAGCAGAACTTGATTCCAGGTTGTGTACATTTGCAGTAGTCCTTTTACACTCACAAATTTTCCTGTCACTTAAGTTTTGAGTTTCATCTGTATATGGGAAAAAAAAAAGATAAACCTGTTATGACTAGGTTGTGTCATTGCCAAACCTAACTTTGGGTTAGTATCTGCACTCACCATAACAAAAGGATTACGAGTTAAATGTTCCTATCACTTTCAGCTATCTAGTATTCAATTTTATTTAATCTCCACACTTAAGACGTGTCTGCAGTGGGAGGTCACACAGGTAATCTATGAACTTCTAATTTTAGTATTCTAATGCATTCATGATCACAAATAGCGAGCAGCACACTAAATTTAGTTGTAGAAAATTCCATCGTTCTTGCAAACATACAAAATTACCCTCTCCTGATCCACACTGAAATTAATCTGGTATATAAATAACAAGGTCAAAATGCATTACATTACTTTTATTCTTAAAGCAGGATACAGACACAACTAAAAATTCATCTCTCCTCCTGCCCCACGCCTACCATGGGTCCACAGAGCAGCTGTCATCTTTCTTGTGGCAAGATGACTTCTTGCTCTTTAACAACAAATAGCATCCCATTATTTCAGTGCCTAGCCTCTTGTTACTGGACCTTTTAATAGTGCTACTGTTTTAATAATAAATCCTACTTGGTTTTCTGAAGGAAAAAATGGTGGGAGGCTATCGTCTAACCTGTTAGAATGAATTAAAGAGAAATGGAGAAAGGTATTTGATATAGGAAAACAATGATAATGATCTGGTCTTCATTTTTGTGGCAATCAAGTATTCAAGTAACTGCTGCAGAACCAGTGTTCTCTCTAGCACCTTACAAGCAGAGATGACAAAATGCTTGTTTCTGTAAAGTAACAACTCTTCTTTCTCAAACCTCAAAAGAGAACTCAGGCCTCTGTATTACTGCCTTTTAAATACTGTGTTTTGGCTGGAGTTTAGTGAAATCTGCTAGACTACCATTGTTCATTACTTTCAAGGGAACAAGTTTAAAGCATGTGTACACAATATTGCAGTCCTAAGCAAATTATACCACTAGTGTGGTATCTGAATGCTAGCAATGGAAGTGGGTCCGCATTTCTCTTTCATTTGATGATCCTAAGTTCATCTTAACTCTGAAAATAACAGAATGGATCATACCTTCTACTTACTGATGCAAGTATTACTTGCTTATCCAATATCACAGACTTGCTGTCTGCATGTTGTCTTACTTTTTAGAGAAATTCTTTCAAGTTCAGGTAAAATATATCCATTTGAAGATTGCATTATCATAAATGTGAAAGAGTTTATTAAACATCCAATGTACACTTTGAACTTAATAAAATTGCACTCCTGCTGTCTTCAATAGATTCAATAGAATTTAGGCTTGGTATTTTATCATCAAAAACAAAAAATTCTGATCTTTTTGGTAGTTTTGCTTAAGTTTAAAAGCTTGAGCTTTTTAAATTTAAAACATAAATTCATTTTTCCAGCATTCATCAAAAACAAATGCTTCTCTGTTTAGAAAACACTTTTTCTGTGCTTTCCACAACAGCTACGGCTTAGAAGAGTAGCATACTAACCCAGCACAGTGTTGTTGACTCCTGTCTTAAGCCAGGGTATGACTATCTGTATGTCTGGCAATTGCAGATTTGCAGGAAATGTACTTCCTTGCTGATGAGTTTCTGGGCAATACCTTTTAGTTTTTGTTCCTAATAAGCAGTGGGTATAGAATGCAATACAAGTACCAGAAAAGCCCAGTTTTTGAGAAGCCATCTAAATAACAGGCCCTGGGTCTTGCAAAATAAAAATTTGTGTCTAAACGATAGTTTGCAAGTCCTAAGACAGTTTTGGTCACAGTTCTTAAGTGTGACATATACTCAGAATATTTTTACTTTCCCTCCTCTCTTCTAAACCTGCAAGATTTTCAAAAGCTATTTGTATATTTTTTCAACTTATGTTCACTAAATATGTGACACTGGAATGGTTTCTGTATTTTTGTCTCAATTTAGGCGCAGATAAAAGTCTTTAAAACTCATAGCACCATTTAAGAATGTAGTTGCTTTTTTCTGCTTCCTTTGTGATTATTAAGAAGTTATTTTACACTTGCATACTAGTATTTCATAGATGTTTCACGGCAGCTCTTTCATTTCGAGCTCTGTTTATGATTATGTTGCTGAATTTTATAGTCTGTATTATGATAGAGCAGTGACCATCAGAATAGTCTTGTAGTTGTGGTCAGGCAGCCTTCTTTCTTTCCAAAACTGCTTCAGAGCCTTAAGTCTGTTGCGTGTCACTTCATGAACCAACTGAATTAGAATAGGTCTCAAAAAAACCCAACCAAACCCAAAAGCCCAGAAAATTGCAACTCCAAATTTAAAAGGAAAAAATTAACCTAATTCTGCTTGAGATGCCTCAAGTGTTTAGTAACAGGCCAAAGACACACAGGTGTGCTTTTTCTTTTCAAATTTGGAGTCGCATTTTTAAAAAAAACAGTCCATGAATCAAATACCCTTTGTCTGACCCTCCTCCCAAATAAACGTGACTGTCATAATGCAAACATGTTACTCCTACATCATAACTTCAAGATGCTTAAAAAGATGATTCCAGGTAAAACAATCCGGGCAAGGCATACTTGGATCTGTACTGACATGCAGACTATAGTTTTCTTATGCCCTTCATTCTGAAAATTAAGACATTTCAACAGCAGATCATGAAGTTTTGGTGTGGGTATTGACTGAACTGACTAAAGCTTTAATTGGTTAACTAGATGGAATGTAGCAGCATTCATTACAAAAGACAGCACGTTACAGGATGATTTTGATGATAATCTGACATATAATATTATAAATTCCCAGAGTTTATCAGAAGATGCAACTGTTTAGAAATTTATTTTGGTGTGTTAGGCATTTCCCTTTGTCTGCTGCTTTAAACTGGATTTCATTTGAGTAAGAATGGATTGGAAACCAAAAGTCACATCTTGTGAAGCATTCAGAATTTTTTGAGGTTTGCTGGATTGGGCCAAGAAGTTAAAAATTTTTAAACATTCTGAAAAGTTTTGACTTGGCATTTCCGAAAAATTGCATTTCAGCTGCACTGAAACTTTTTGTTTCACTCCAACTTGACACAATGCAATGTTTTAGTAATACACCTGTAGACCCTAAACAATACTGAGCCTTATCCTCAACAAACTACATAGGGATCAGCATATTCTGTGGAGGGAGAGGAATTACGGCAAAATCTTATTATTTCTGTAGGAAACAACTGCGCTGTAGAAACATAGTATGTTAGTATGTCTACTATACTATAAATACTGTAAATCATATCTACTATATCATAAGAAACATATTCTCAGTAAGTGCATTTCAAGTAAAGGATAACTGGTTTACTTGTGTGTGTATAGATTTAAAATTTATGTTAAAGGTGGTCTGGTATGTTCAGAAGAATGATAAACCGTGAAGAAAAGAGCTGAACAAGAACAAAGAAAATGATCCGTATCTTTCTTGCCAAATTCAAGATTGGGCAGAATTATAAGGAAGGGAAAGGCAAGGGCCTGGGGTGAGATTCTGACCTTGCTGGTGTCAGCATAACTACTCTTCCATCCTTGTTTAGGATGAAGATACAGCTGTGGAATTAAGTTTACTGTTAATGAGGTCTGTTTTATAACTTCTCTTTTATGAACTACGATCCTTAAAAATGCTCATGTACTGTGCTTCACTTACCGTCCTAACAGATATTCCTTGTTACTAGCACTTATGTACTCTGCTCCCTCTTTGACGCAGCAGTAGAGGGAAGTTGGACGCCTCTTTGTATTGCCAGAGAAGGACAAAATTCATCCAGGAGGCAGCTGGTGAATGCAACACATAAGCACACCACCAGGCAGACCAGTGATTAGTCAGCAAGATTCAACAGTAGCTGGCAAGCTCGGCTCCTGTGATTATGGAAATACATTGTAAATATAGCACAAAGGTTGTCAGAAGTAGGTTGGGGGGGGGGGGGGAAGGAAAAGGTAATTGAAAACTAGTAACACAAAGTATCTTCAGAAATAAGTGGAAAGGGAAATAAAGAGACTTTGTATGTCCAGTGATCCCATTATCCTCTGGACTGGATTTGGCACTTAGAATCTCTGATTTCACATGACTACATGTTGCATATAGTATTGATTTTACTCTCCCCTGCTACTTGGTAATTGCTACCACAATTGAGACATGCAAGTCTCATGAGTGAGGCAAGAAAAGGCACAGAACAAAGGTTTCTGTTCCTTCATACTTTTGTGATCATGACACAAATGAAAACAAACTGCTTGTTTCAGTCTGTCGACCTGTCTGAAGAGTAGCCATCAAAATTGTTCTGGAAGACAAAGGCCTATCCTCACCCAGAACAACTGCAAAACTTCTTTTCCAGAAGGAGCTTATAACTGTTGTCTCACAGCACACACAAACCTACCACATAAAGCAAAACAAGAAATGCTCCTCAAATGAAGCACTGTATTGAAAGCCATTTATCAGCCATTATTTGCTTCTTACCTTGTAAATTTTTTCAGTAAATGACAAAGATTTTGCTGGCCTGTCATAACGAGTGCAATTGGAAGTATAGGAGATGACAAGGTGAAGTTACACCTCGATTAGGTAAATCAATTTCAATCAAGATTGGCTGTTGGTAACAGTTTCTTAAAATGCTCTCTTTCATAACTAAGTCATTTCTTAGACTGTTTCCAAGGGATACACATGCTAGTACTTGAAGAATACTCAGTTTTTGATAGTGCCATGGACAAATGTTCCCTAGCATTAAGTATTTTGGATATACTTAGAAGCAGTTTCATTCATGGCTTCTGCCAACTCTGTAGAGTCTGATCTTTAATCATTCAGGGATAAATTGCATTATTTCTGATAGATGGTTTCTATACTATTAACTGATTATTAAGATTAGTTCCCTATTTAAGTTGTGGGAGCTCACTTTTTATATTCACTGTTGCATTTGTGTTCTTTTAGAGCTGAAAAGTTTTCCAGTGCTGAAATACACGCCTAACTGGAGAGTAAGGAAAAAGAAAATGGACATAACTGAGTAAGAAATGGAATGAAACTGTCTACTTACTGCCATTCAAGGAGGAAAAAGTAGGCTTACTTGGGAAAGACAAGACAAGGTTAATAATGGTACTAAAGAAAGCGGTTCTGTTTGCTCAAGAACAAGAAGGAACTGGAGGAAAGTTGGCATGTACAGAAGGACAACTATTTCAAAGCTCTTCCCTCCTTTTCCATCACCTCATGAAACTTGCTTGTATCTGCTGCTGACCTGTGTGCATGTGTGTATACAGAAAGGTTTATTGATTGATTCATAGGTAGGTAAGTATGTGTGTGTGTGCACAGTAGCAATTCTGAAATATCTTGGTAAGGGTCTACTTAATGTATTTTAAAATCAACACAGCACCAAGTCATTCTTTAGTTAATTTTCCCACCTCAAAATCAGTCTTTCGTGAACGACAATAAACACAAAAAGAGCACAAACACAAATAAACATCTCTTCCATTCCCTTACACAGCACAAAAGGGAGCAGCTACAATTTCCGTGAATAAAGACAACATTTCGTACACCCGTTTTACAGTCAGAAAGCTGGCAAATAAATTAATATCATTAATAAGAAATTATCATTAAGAGCACAAGAAATTGCTCATGTCTATCTCTAAATGCCTATTGCTCTTCTTGAAGTGTACATCTGGACTAACTTTAATTAAGGCAGTACCTCTTCAGGCAATGTACTGGGTTTACTGAAGTAACCATCAGCTGGATGGTTGCTAATCTGGGCTCGTGGCTACTTACATATACAGATATCCCATTTTCAGGCATAATATACATAATGCAGCAAATTGATGTGATCATTACTCCACCAGTTGCTAAACTATTCTCCAACAATATCCCAACAAACACTATGCACACTCCACTGCTTCCATCTTCTGCTGAGTTTATAGAATAGGATGCAAGAATTCACCTGTATATATACATTTAACAGTGCTTGGATGAGCATTCATTCTCATAATGAAGTCATAAAGTGGGTCAAAATGGAGTAGAAAAGCCCATCTGGAATTTGGGTGGCATGAAAGATCTCCAGTGCAGTGTTGCTTCTGAGCAGGGTGACTTTGCAAAAGCCTCATCTGGGAGAGCTCTGCAGCTGCTTTATCCAAATGTCCAGAACTGCTGTAAGATGCTACAAGACGGCATCCTTTTTTAATACTATCTTTCACTTTAGACAGGGTAAAGAAAGGATGAAGAGGGATGCAGACAGTAAAGACATAATATCCATAACTTAATTACTGTTACAGAAGCTTATTTGAGTAACTGTTGATTTCATGCATACTGCTTACCTTGATCATGTCTCTTCAGTTCCCGGCATATAGCTCTTCAGGGCAGCATATTTCCCTCTAGCTTTTCCATTCTGAAAGTAGGACAAAGTTATTTCCAAAAGCAAAAGTCTCCACAGAGTAACCAGCACCCTCTTGTGTTCACGGTGCACAGAGGCCAAATCCCGCGCTGGTAACTCTGGGCTCCGGAACCTCATTCACTTCTCACTGCATCTTCCCCCGCCCCAAATCTGACGTGACAACAGGAACCTGAAGGCTCACACATGTTCCTCCAATAGCTGGCTCTTGCCCAGACAGGCAAGCAGTAATTAGCACAGCTATATGTATCTCACATGTTAATTGCACAAACACCAGAAATCTTCGATCTGAACATCTTTTGTCGCAGTATTTCTTTGGAGCTACCACAACCTTTCCAGGAAGCATGGAAGTTTCTCAAAAAAGAGTTTTCACCATGTCTTCAACAGAAGGCAGAAAGTCCTCAATGGCCTCTTCAAGTCTCCAACACTGTAAATTGCAGAAGAAATAGTGCAGTAGCAATGAAATGACAAGTAGATCCAAAGCAGAACAAATGCACAGTTTGGCTAGAGTACAGCACTAGTATATAAAAGCACAATTGAGGCAACTACCAGTGGATCAGTTCTCTTACTTAAAAAATGAAGAGGATTGCCAGCCCCTAAACTGTCCATAAACTAAAGGTTTTTTTCTGTTCAGATTACTTCATACAGAAAATCAGAATTGCATATAGTTTGTAAACAGTTGTCTCCAGAAAATTCTCAACAGGTGTAGAGTTTAACAGAGAACTGCATGTTTTTGCAGCTTTTCAAAATCCTCCTGCAGAATGATGTAGCATATACTGTTCTTACTGCACAGCAGTGATTATGCAAGAATCCCGCAGTATGATCACCATTTTCTGTTTAATTCTGCGGTTTTCTTAATGAATGAAGAAGTCAGTCTAAGTATTTTGCACGTGAATATAACTATATTTTATCAGGTTTGTATTAATGCTTATCTATGTATTTTTGTCATCTTTGCTAGCTGAGACTTGAATAACTTTTCCACATAAGGGTATTAGTAAAACTAGGTAAATTTGAATCCAATTTTAATTCACAAGGTGCCAGGTATAAAAAGATGTATAAGAGTTTGTAGTAGGTGAGTTAAATATGTATAAAATATATTCTGAAGAACATAAGAAGCAACAATAGTGCTGAATGCACTCATGAAGATACATTTGAAGAAAAAAATACTTCTGGCCACAATAATTAATTCAGCACCAGGGAAAAACCTTCAGTGAAATTTCTGGGCCTGGCACTGTCTCACGACTACCATCAAAAGTAATTGAAGCATCTCAGAAAACCAGCTTTGTCTCCTGAACCACAGTGTTCCTAGTGTGAAATATTACATACTAAAAACTGCTAGATCAGCTCAAATGAGGGCATGACATATTCCAAATTTCTGCCATCTAATGTGTATCAGGAATACAGCAATGTATGGGTATGAAGGGTGAGTAGCTGGCAGCCTGCTCTTGCAGCCTAGGTGGGCCACAGTGCACCCAGCTTAGGTGATGCTCCTTCACATCCACTAGCCTCCATTAGTGCATGATGGAGCATTACCTGTACCACTAATGTTTATAATACACTGTCAGAAGAAAAAAAGTCCCACTTTTTTTTGGTGTCATACCTATTGCTACCAATAAGTGAGCTAATCAGTCTTTGATTTTGCACTTTAAGAAGACTCAGAATGGCCATCTTTTGCCTACAAAATTAGCTTGAATAACGTAACACCCAGACTGTATTGGTCTGTTCTTCAGGTGAGTTTAGTAACACAGTTTTAAAAAAAATTCTGTGCTCAGATGCAGCAAAATATCCCCCCCTGCTGGACTTTGTAAAGATGACTGTTAATTTCATGAATACAAATGAGAGGTGAGGTTATAATAAAACTAGAGCTTGTACAGCATCCTCCATGGATATGGCACATAAAAAGTTATAATCTCTCATTTGCCTTTATGCTTTTCATTATACTGTTAAATTTAGTTGCATTTCATTTAATACATCAGCCCATTGAGATCATTACTCTCATTTCAGTGATCTCTATTTGGCAAGGATGTCCATATTGGTCTGAAGTGTTACCTGTTTTATGGAAATAAATGCAAGCAGACAACAACTGCCAATGTCGTCTCCCAAATTCACAACAAGAATTCAATTATACTTCAAACAACTCCGTAGATTAAAGAAGGCTTTATCTTGTCCGGGACGATACTGAAGCAGACATTATAGTGCTTAGTTATTGCATTTCTCAAGTGACTCTGTGGGGGGGTTTCTTTAATTCCTTATAGATGTTATGAAAAGGCGATAAAAAGTAAAAAGTGGCAAACCTGTAAAGGAGAGTTCTAAAATCTTGTTGCAAACCTTCCTAAACTCACTGACTATTCTGAAAGTAAAAAAAAAAAAAAAGTGAACAAATGCATAATTGCTCTACAGATCTTTTTGGAAAAAGCAGATAAATTTCTAGCTGATAAGACACAGAAGAGTGTACCTGAAAATCTTGTACCATTAATTAAATACTCTGGAAATTCAGTCAAGGGAAATGTACTTTGACCAGATCAGTGCAAACAGTCATGCCAGAATTCCAGCTCCAGAAAGGGGAAAATCAGCGCATCTAGTGTGACCTCTAGTGTGAGTAAGATTGTGGTGAAGAATGGTAGCGTATAATGTATTTTCACAGAATCATAGAATAAATCGTTTGGGTTGGAAGGGACCTTTAAAGGTCATCTAGTCCAACCCCCCTGCTGTAGGCAGGGACATTTTCAACTAGATCAGATTGCTCAGAGCCCCGTCCAACCTGACCTTGAATGTTCCCAGGGATGGGGCATCTATCACCTCTCTGGGCAATCTGTGCCAGTGTTTCACCACCCTCATTGTAAAAAATTTCTTCCTCATATCTAATCTGAATCTACCCTTCTTTAGTTTAAAACCATTAACAGGCCCTGCTAAAAAGTTTGTCCCCATCTCTCTTGTAAGCCCCCTTTAAGTATTTAAAGGCCGCAATAAGGTCTCCCCGAAACCTTCTCTGCTCCAGGCTGAACAACCCCAACTCTCTCAGCCTTTCTTCATAGGAGAGGCGTTCCATCCCCCTGATCATTTTCGTGGCCCTCCTCTGGACTGACTCCAACAGTCCATGTCTTTCCTGTGTTGAGGGCTCCAGAGCTGAACACAGTACTCCAGGTGGGGTCTCACCAGAGTGAAGTAGAGGGGTAGAATCACCTCCCTCGACCTGCTGACCACGCTTCTTTTGATGCAGGATATAGTTGGCCTTCTGGGTTGCAAGTGCACATTGCTGGCTCATGTCCAGCTTTTCATCCACCAGACCCCCCGAGTCCTTCTTGGCAGGGCTGCTCTCAATCCTTTCATCCCCCAGCCTGTATTGATACCGGGGATTGCCCCGACCCAGGTGCAGGACCTTGCACTTGGCCTTCTTGAACCTCAAGACATTCACACAGACCCACTTCTCGAGCTTGTCCGGGTCCCTCTGAATGGCATCCTGTCCCTCAGGCGTGTTGACCGCACCACTCAGCTTGGTGTCATCTACAAACTTGCTGAGGGTGCACTCGATCCCACTGTCTATGTCACTGATGAAGACATTAAGCAGTACTGGTCCCAGTACGGACCCCTGAGGGATACTACTTATCACCAATCTCCAACTGGACATTGTGGTCTCTGGATGCGACCATCCAGCCAATTCCTTATCCATGAAACAGTCCATCCATCAAACCCATATCTCTTTAATTTAGAGAGAAGGATGTTGTGGGGGACTGCATCAAAGGCCTTAAGCAAGTCCAGATAGATGACATAATCCATAGGTCTTCCCTTGTCCACTGATGTAGTCACTCCATCATAGAAGGCCACTGGGTTGGTCAGGCAAGACTTGCCCTTGGTGAAGCCTTGAATCACCTTCCATGTGCCTTAGCATAGCTTCTAGGAGGACCTGTTCCATGATCTTCCCGGGCGCAGAGGGAAGGCTGACAGGTCGGTCGTTCCCAGGGTCCTCCCAGTGGACACTCCTTTCCAGCGTCCACCCACACTTTTTTAAAATGGGTGTAATGTTTCCCTTTTTCCAGTCTCCGGGGACTTCACCCGACTACCACGACTTTTCAAACATAGAGAGCGGCTTGGCAACTACATCAGCTAATTCCCTTAGGACTTGGATGCATCTCATCAGGTCCCATTTTGCTAGACCACAGATTTGTTTGTCTACTTCAGACATTATTGAAGTGTGGTTTGCTTTCTTAATTTGGAGATCAAGAGAGCTGATGACAGGTCAAGAAAAAAATATTCCTCTAAGCTGCTAAAATACCATTTTTTGCCATTAAACCAAGCTGTGACCAAAAACCAAACCAAAGAATCTTTACAGAATCTAAGCCAACATAAACTTAGAGGAACTACGTGGATCTCTAACAAATTTGCAACATCTAGGATTTTTTTCCACCGAAGTTCTTAGCTCTGATTTATATAGCTAAAAGCAAGTTTCGTGTGTCATATCTAAGTAAGTAAGTGCCACAGTCTCTTGTTTGAAGGGAGTGATAATTTTTTTTTTTTTACTGACATGGAAAAAATATTCTTGGCTATATTAACTACACCTGAAAAAACGACCTTCTTTGCTCCTTCAAGTTAATCTTTAATTAAGAGATGACTTCCAAAGTACCTACTTAGTGCCCCAGTTCTCTGTTATTTAGCATAATAAATTTTGCTTTCATATGTCAAAAAGCAACTGGTACACGTTAATCTAAACTGAGTAATCAAAGGATACATTCCTAATGCTGTATCTTTACAAAGGTAGTCTAAAGAACCAAAGGAAAGAAAACAAATTTTGAGGGCAAGAGATGCAATCTAACAAGAAGGTGCAAGGTGGCTGCTGATATGGTGAGTGCTGTGGCTTGGATGCATGCTTGCAGCAAGGGGTGCAGAGCTTCCACCCGCTCTGGCAGCAGCAGGGCTGTGTAGGTACCTGGCAAGAAAGGCACTGGGTTTCACTCTCCTGCTGCAGAGGAGCCTTAGCTTCTGGAAACACTGGATGCTGCTGCAGGTGACAGTGCAAAGCAGATGGGGGTGAAGGAAGAGCAGGATGTCTCTGGTCCTATTCACTCTCTTTTCTTTGATCTCAGAAGCACATTTTGACTTGCCCACCTGTAAGTCCTGGCTAATGCTTTTGCAGTGGTTTCTCCTAACAAGATAGGGAGGGGTTAGGAGGGAAACCATGTAATAACATAGCAAAACTATAGTAGTAATATGTGTGCATATGTCAATGAGCCCAACATAAAGTATAAAAACTGGATAACGAATAAAATGAACTTTTAAGAGCGCAATGGGCTTGGGCTGGCTTCAGCCCACATATTCCTACCTAGTGACTGGGGATGCTCATCTCCAGCCCCCTATCTTAATGGCCTCCCATGAGATGCCTCCAGCTTGTCAATGTCTTTCCTGCATGGAGAGCCGAAAGGGGACACAGTACCCAAGTGAGGTCTGACACACACTGAGCAGAGGGGGATAATAATCCCTCTTCTTGCTCTCCGGACTGAGCCCTATTCACACCACCCTGGGTGCTGCTGACCCTTGTTGCTGTCTGGGCACAATGCTGTTCCCTTCTCAGCTCACTGCCCACCGGGGCCCATGGCCCATCCATGGCATAGTCCCATCACAGCCATGTTGGGGCCTGCCAGGGAGAGGCAGAACAGTTACCCTGACCCTGGGTAACTGCTCACATCCATGTTCCCCACCTCTTAGGCTGGATCCTGTGTCCAGGGAGTTATTTCTCAACATTGCAATTAGTAGCTGAAAGAAGGAGAACCACAGCTTATAGAGAAGCAAGCACCTGCCTTCATTTCACAGTTAACCTCACAGTAGAGATTGGAGATTCATTCCCTCCTTCTTGTAAGAAGATTTTTGCCTCAGTTTTGCATCAGAACACTCCTTCATACATGACCTGCAGAATAGCAGGAGCTCTTGCAGCCTGAAATCCAAAGAATTCACCTTCACAATCACTGCCAGCAGGTGCACAGTTTGGCTTTCCCAGTCAACATCCCCTCCTTAGACTAGGCCCTCCTTCAGCTCCCAGTGTGCCTTCTTGCTGGCAGCGGGTCCGAACATCCCCTCAACCAATGGCCCTTTCATGTACAATATAGCTTGTGGGGAACGTGGGCCAGGGTGGGAGAATGGGGACTCCAATGAAAATAGGCCCTGTGGCATGCAAACCTCTCTTAGAGACAGAAGCAAGTCTGGACAGGAAGGCGCATTCTGCTTTCACTGGGATGGGATCTAGGTGTTGCTCCAGGGAGATCACACTGGGAGAAGCCTCATCTTCTGGCAGCACTGAAGTCATTTTGTGCTGGTGAACTCCCCTCACTGCCATGAAGACAGTCCTGCTTTCTTCCTAGAGAAAAATAGGGCACAGGTCAAGCCTTCATGCCCAGATCTTTCCCTGTCTCTTCCCACTCAGCCAAGCCAGGATGTGTCCCCTGCAGAGCCTGCTTAAAAGGGGAAAAAAGCCTGTCTTTCAGAAAAACTCCCCATGGGGGAGGTTTCTGATGCTGAGAAGAGTTCTTTGAAGGATTTCTGTGAAACCACAAAGACTCATGCAAAAGATCAGATCTACTTCTCTTATTCACAGCTCTGGGTTTTCTCCTCTGGAGTTTTCTTCCAACAGAAATGGTCTTCCAACAGACCAGCCCCCAGATGTAGCTCGTGCCATGTTTAGGCGGTGACCTAACCTGCACGCCGTGGCTGTCAGAAGTGTGTGCTGGGAGGTAAACACCCAAATCACCTGTCTCCTGAGGTCCATGGTATCTTTCCTAGGAATGCTGCCTTTCAGGAGAAGCCTGAGGGATGGGTACTCGCTCACCAGGTTTGCTTGCCTGGATCAGCTGGGACAGTGTGCCGTCTTCTCCACAACCACCAGAGGCTGGACAAAGAATGCCCTTCTGCAGCCAGATCCCAACTGCCCTGGCACATCTGCAGCAGTAGAGGTCTGTCACAGAGCAAAGGGACAGAGTAGTACCTTCCTTCTCTTTGTGGTTTCACCTGCTGCAAATGAAAACAAAAATCAGTTTAAAAAAAACAGGTGAGTGCTCTCGTAGCCTCCCCTGTCCTAAGCAGTGCAGCAGGAAAAGCAGGGAGCACACAGTTGAAACTGCAGCTCAGACTCAATGGCATCTGTGGCTCCTGAAGGGGAGCGTGCCATGACAGACTGTCCCAGATCTCACCCTGCCCTGCTGATGCTCTTCTCCAGGGTGTTGACAGCAGCAGAGGCTGCATGTCCTCAGAGAAACAAGTTCGGCCGCTGCTGCCAAGAAGGTTTCCTTGCTCTTACAGGAAAAGTTCCTCACTTGGTGTGCTAGACCTCTGTTGCAACACTCCCGGGAGAAGTAAGCGCAGCTCCTTCAGCAGAGGAACATGGACTCACCAGGCTCCGAGGACCAGAGCTGAGGAGACACGACCAGTAGCTCCCAGCCACTGAGTGCAAGGGAGAGTGGTTGTCTGAGTGGAGGGACCCTCTGAGGGCTCAGCTCTCTCACTCTGTCGCATGCTAAGGGCTGTGACTTGCTCTGCATGAAGGGCAGCAGGCAGCATGAGTTCAGTTGAAGGGGAGGAAAGATGGCCTTTCCTCTTTTTTAACCTCTCCTGGCAGAAACCACTTTCACTGCCAGAGGGGATCAGCAGAGGACACTGCATGGTGCCAGCCTGCAAGAAGCACGTGATGGTTACAGCGCAGCCCCTCAGCAAAAAGGGCCACCAGCGAGCTGCCTCGGCCAGGCCGGAACCTGCCTGCGGGAGGGAGGGAACGCAGAGGCTTCCTGCGGCCAGCCAAAAGTCCCACCCCTTCAGTCATTTTTTTCGCAGTCTGTTTGCATTGCCTCCCAGGACCAGCCGCCCCTTCCAGTTTGCCCAGTGGTACATCAGAACAGGAAGTCCCTCCCCTCTATGCACAGGAAGCTGCCATTTTGTTTCAGCCGCCATTTTATGTCAGGGAGCTGCCATTGTCTTGCCCTGCGATTGGCTGGTTGATGGTCTACCCACGTGTCCTTGGTCTCCCTCTGATTGGCTCCCTGGTTCCTTTGGACCAGGAAATGCTCAGATATGGAAATATGTACATTCATTTACAATACCTGCAATATAGAAGTAGAGATATAAAGGACTGTACAAATATGTTTAATTATATATTTATTTATACATAGATACACTAGTTTTTATATATATGTCTACATTTATATGCTTATGTATTGGTATATGAATATATATATATGCATTTGTAAAGATACAGAAATTAAATACATATATATCTGTAAAAGCACAGGTATGAAGTAGATAAAACATCTTTTACTAACAGCTAATGGGATGAATAATAAAGTTTTAATGTGAATAAAAAGTGACTAAATAAAAGTAAAAGGCAGGTTTGCCCTTCCCCCCCTGCTCCCCACTGTGTGGCTGCAGAAGAAGCACCAACGTGTCAGGGGACAGCAGGAGAGGGAGCATGGACCCCTGCAAGGAGCCGACCAAGGGGGCCCTGTGAATCAGTAGGAGTCCTGGGATGTTGCAGAGCTTTTCAGCTCAGACCATGATTATTTTGGGGCACAGAGGAGCAGCAGGCAGGATGGTGGTGATAATGGAGATGGTGGGGTTTTTACTTCCGGGGCCTTGGCTTACAAGCCAGCAAAACAGGAAAAACTGTTACTACAAAGTGCTAATTAGGAAAGCTAAATGAATTTTACATTGCTTCAAGCGTCTTGTTGGCAAGGGGTTACAGGAACAAAAGGGCCCTTAATTGCAGAATATCTCACATTGGGGCAGAAGGTCACCTCAGGAGTTAATACATACATCACCCTCCTGTACAAGGGGAAAAAAGGGTTGGGGATCTTTAAGCCAGACAACAGTCTTAGGTATGCCAAGAGCAGTTTCCTCCTTTTACATAATGAACATTATTATGGTGTTAAGGATATCAGGAAGGTATTTAGCGTAAGAAACCTTTGCGGGCTTTGTCATACACTGTATAACTATGGCCATAGCTGTAAATAATATTTACAGCTCTGTTATCACATGACTGTGCAGTTAGCTTGGGGACAAGGGTAAGGTGCTCCAGCTGCAGGCTGCTGTGTAGGTCTGGGGAGTTTTTACAGAGGCACAAGGCCCTGGCTATTAAAAACCAAACTCATTGTTTGGCTATGATTTTCTGTGAGACATGTAAGGTCTGTAAAAAAACATCATGAATGTAAAGGCTGGAAGTGTGCAATGAGCTAGGAACAGATCTGTAACGTAAACAAGCACCAGTGATCAAAAATCATGCCCACGACCAAAAATCCAGGAGCAGGGCAGGGTTATATTGTCTATGACATGGAACATATGCAGGAAACTGGGACACATTTCCCAAACTACATTTTTATATGGAGATAGTCCTGGATGATCCTTCAGCTGAAGAAGGGTCAGAAAAGAAAACTGAAAGAAAATGGGAGTTTAAAGGGGACACATCTCGTGCACTTTATTCAGTTGTTTATTGACACAGAGTTCAGGGCTATGCTTTCCTAGCGCACAATACAAAGGCTTTGATGGCTACCTTTTTGTTAGTCAGTTTCTGAAGGAAAAAATGGACATGCAATTAATCACCCAAAGTGGTAAACTCATGTGTATACATGTACCCAGCCTGCATATATGTTTCATAGAGTCTTTAAATTTTTTACCCACAAAACCAAGCGGTGTCCCCCATGCTTTGGATATTGAGAGCTGCAAAGGTTATTTACCCCATTTTTTCAAAATTGCTGAAAAAGACCACCTAAAGAGAACATGTTTTAACACATTTATGGGCATATGAGTGGGTTGCTATGACAAAATGAGCTGGGGAGCTTGCACAGTGCTTAGCCAGGACCAAACTGCCTACACTGTTGATCCCCAGAGATGTGCTTTTTGGCAGCAGCATAAATGCCATTTGTCTGTATTACAAAGCAGCCCCCAATGAAAAGCTATGTTGCTGTCATTTTACTAGCCTCTATCCCTTCATCAACAAAACAAAACAATACCCTCTTAGGTACCCCAAAGTTATTTTTGATAATTTTGACACAAGCTACAGAATATACCTCCACACCTGCATCATACATGACGGGGACGCCTTGAACACCAGGGAGACCACTGCCAGCCTGGGTGTATAATAATCCACATACATGGAGGGGTCAAAACCTTTCTCAGATCTTTCTTTTGTTCCAGACATCCTCATGTGGTCTCCCTTTTCAAACAGAGGTACAGACTCTTTAATTTTAAACACAGCCCCATATAGGGTTTCCCAGACCCTCGTGGGGTTTGAAAGGTTCACATTCACCTGCTGGGCTCTGATCACTCTGCAGAAGTTATGACCATCATTCTTTATGAATGCCAGCAACACATCAACAGAGCAAAAACTGTTGCATGCTGTAAAATATCTCCACATCTTGGTTTTGAGCCCTGTTAAAATGCTGTGTGACAGAGGCTTTTACTTCATTATTTGCCAAAAAAATGGTGAACATTACACTTTAACAGCTTATTTAAAGGTTGGTTTAAAATTTTTTTTGTTGCCTTGGTCTCTAATTTCTGAGGCTAGCGCTCCCTGGTAAAAATTGTAAAAGCCCCAGCTATTTCAGAACCTGTTTTGCCTTGTAGACCAGTGGCCCAGGCATGCTTGGATAATATGTCTGTCACCATCAAATTGCACCGCTGTTGTGTTTGGAAGACTGTTTTATGTCCACCAAGTCTACCTGCCACTGTGCATCCACCTCTGCCACAATCACCTTAATTCTTTTAAAGTGTTTTCTTGCTGCCTTGTGTAAGCTGTAAGAGTCCTGGTTTGCAAGCCAGGCTTCTCTTCAAATCAACAATTCACCTTTTAGCAGCTTCAAAAAGGGAGCTTATACCCCCCACAGCTTCCCACTTCCTCAGGAGCATCATAAATGTCTTTTAACAGAAATGGTTGTCTAGACACGTCTACTGACATGCCACTACTAGACACCTGTGCAAAATATAATACTGGACTACAGCTTTAACACAAATACAGAGAAAGTTTATTAACAGAATGTGAGGGGAGTTGGTTGCTAGTCAGGGTTCTCCAGGCTTTTTACTTTTTTGCTATTGAACACCACTGTCACTTCCATACCCATTCTTTTTCTTTAGTGCTGCTGGCAAGGACAGGAACACTAGCAGGTCACAGCACGCTTCTGACTTCTCCATGCTCAGACTGCCAGCCAGAGTTTTTTGAAATGTTCAGTACGGTCATTATAGACCTTATAGGAAGCACATGTAGCACCAGACTGCACCCTGTCATGGTCTTACAGGTTGCTGTAAGATCCACCAGAACCACCAGCAAAGGGAGCTCCTGGCCACTATCTGCCCTCCCTGTGCCATTACCTTGAAATGTAATTTGTGGTTCACAGACTCACTAGCTGGTTCTTTATGTTGGCATGGGCTTTTTTGGGAATCCCATAGGGTCCTACCAGCCAATCACAGTGGGCCAGAAGAGGGGAGGTACTGCTGCGTGGTCCTTCTGTTGCTCCCAGTAGTGCCTGCAGTGGAGGAGACATTCCCCCCCATGCAAAACAGGCAGGATGTCCAATGTCCCATCCAGTCAATTACCGCATACAAAACAGTATTTGCCATTTACTAGGGAGGAATTAAAAGGACAATACTTGGATACTTAATCAGTATTTATGTTTTCATTTCTGATCTGGTTACAGCTGCCACTGCAGACAGACCACGTGGAAGGGCTCCAGGTAGGTCCCACACCCCTTCTGCACAATCTTGCCAAAATCGTGGGTACAGCCACCAGCTGCAAGAGGAAGGGCACGAATAAGCATCTCCTCAACTGGCTATCCAGGGCTGCCAGGCTGTTTCCCAGGTAAAGACACTGTGTGAGAAGCACTGAGTTCCCCTGGGCATGCATGGCCTTATCTTTTAGCTCCTCAACAAATGGCCACCCCCACCAGCTGTGGCAGAGCAAGGTCCCCAAATCCCCGCTTGCCACGGCACGGGGGGAGCTTCTTGCTATCTCAAGAGTGAGCAGCCTTAAGTCTCCCATGGCTGCAGGACCACTTTTTAACTTGTGCCTAAGTGCTGTGCCCAAACATCATCACAGCAAGTGCCGTCTGCTCCCCAAGGGAAGGTGAGCTGGGAGCGAAGGTGGACCCCCACACCCTACCTCACCAATGGGGCACAGCTGTGTGCTGGGAATGGGGTCCATCACCAGTCCCAGAGAAGGCAAGTGATGAACCAGGTCCAGAATCCATCTGGGGAGTGTAGTCAGAGGAAATGGGGCTGGACATGGGACAGGAGATAAGCTACAACATCCAGACAAGGGGTCCATGCAGGAGACAAGATGCCTACAGCATAGGACTGAGCTGCCTCCAGAAGACAGGGCTGGGGACTGAGGCCCACACCTGAGCTCAAATGGGGCTCACACAGGTGGCATGAAGGATTGGGGGAGGGGGTGAAGGCCCCAGGTAGGCTGCTCAGGTCCCTGAGTCCCTTTTTGTGCAACCTCCCTTCCCAGCAAGGGGTGTCATCACACCTTGCAGAGATCTAGGTTTAAAGATGACTTGCTGGGGGTTGTAAGGGGTCACAGACCCTCTAGCTAGGTAACGTATAGCAGTGTGCTCCAACTTACTTTATAAAAAAAAAAATCCAATCCCCAAAATTGAATAATCCCGCCTCCCATTCATTATAGTTAAGCTAACACACATTTAGATGAGAGACAGCTGCTTGCTAAGAATTTTATTCCGTTACAACACTGCCACCTCTTGTTCATCTTTTATTTATTTTATTTTGCCCAGCTCCAGCCTGTGGTGGATCCACCACGAGCACAAAGGCATAAAGCTCCCACTACTTCTGTTAAACTGAAACCTTGCAATGAATAGCAACTGAGTGGATGCAACATCATGTACTTCCATACAAGTTACAAATAGGTAAAAAGCCTGAAAACATCCACAGACACATTATATCAGTGTTGACTGGTATGTTAACTTCTTTCTCTGGTTACACAAAGAATGAGGTACGAAAGAAAGGGGAAAAAAACCGAAACCCAACAAAAAAACCCAGAACCCAAGCAGCAGCAAAACCCACTAGCAGAAAATGTCATGGGATTTTTCCAGGGAGTGTGAAATGTACTGTGTCCATGCAACATTATCTCCAAACTCTGAGACTTCTCCTGATATGAATATCAATTGTCGTCTCAGTACTTGCCCCATCTTCTACCCCAGAGGCTGCCACCCAAAGGCATACATTTTCCTGATGCTGGTTAACGAAGAGCAGCACCTGTTCTGCCTCCACCAGGGACACCAAGTCTGTGTTGTGTGGAAACCTCCTGGAGAAGACTTAGCTGCAGATGAGCAACATAAGTTGATCGTCTTTGTCTTTGAGTTTCTAAGTAGATGGTTTCTGGGAAAAGGTTCAGCATGCCCTAGAAGAAGGTGGACGAGAAGAAGGTGGATCACACTCCGTGCTAGCAGGTACAACATGGGGAAAGCCCACAGAAAGCAGGGAGAAGAGACAAACAGCACAATCCAGCTGGGCCACTTTGTCCCGCTGCTTGCCATTCAACTAGCTCATTTGGTTGGGGTTAGACTAGTGATAGAGATGGGTTTTCTGCATGGGTCGCTTGATTTCTAGCACTGTATTTAATTTTTATTTCCTTCAGGCAGATTTAGCGGTCAGTAATAAATAATACCACCTTGAATTAACACTTTTTTGCTGTGCTTTCTCATGATGTCTCTTTGTGTTTCAGTCCTGGTGTGTACAGTACTTGAGAAGGGGTGTGATGCATTTACCCAGGTGCCTGCCCAGCTGCCAGGAGCCCCAGAAGCTGATGAGGAGCCCAGGTCCACAGCAGTGATCCCCTGGGCAGTGGGGCCAGCAGAAGCTGCAGGTCAACCCACCGCACAGAGGAAGGGACCTGCCAGCCAGTCTGTCAGGAGTAGTTTTCGCTTCACATCTCTTTCCAGCTGGAAGGTCCAATAAAAAAGAGAATTACGATCTTGAAATGGAGTTGCCAGCAGGCAAGCAGATTTATCATGGTTGGGTCAAATGGGCTGACGTTTAAGGCAGATGGTTTTTTTTCACTTCATACTCAATAAACACATTATTTCTGAACCGTAGGATTGAGTCCAAACTTTTCTACAGCCCTCTCTGCTGTCTAAACCTGAGATGAACCCTCAAAAGCTGCAGTGCTTGTTTTGGGCACTCAGCTAAGTGGTGTGTAGGGCCCACCTTGGAGGTGTTAGTATGTTCCCTGGCTCCCGTTACTGGTGTTGACTAAGACAGCCTCGCTTTCTGTTCTCATAGGTGCTCCAATCCAGCCACAGGGCTCCATTAGCTTTTCTCCAGACTCTAGAGTCAGCAGAGGCACAGGATAGTCCAGGAAGAGTTTATTCCTGAATAATCTTTCCACGACAAGTCAGAACCATGGCAATAGGCATTTGGTCTCTCCACAAGCTGCTCTGTGAGGCTGTCCCCCTTTCTGCTGTCTGCAAAACTGTCCTCCTGTTTCATCCAGCAGTCTGTTGAGGAATGTGTCCTTGATGTAGATCTCATCACTGACCTTGTACTCTGGATCAATGCCCATGGATAACCGGGTAGGAGCTACTCTGCCCCCTCTCTCTTTCTTTTCGGTGGGTAAAAAAGTGATACCTGCAGAACCCAGACCCTTTGCAAAGACGACGTGAAGCTGAGACTGCTATGAGGCCACGTTAAGTTCCTGTTGAGCTGCATGGTCCTCAGCTGTGTTGTAGGACCCAGCTCTCCCACTTGGGCCAAGACGGCCTGTCCTGGTGCATGGGGCTACTCCTCCCCAGGGCATTTCTCTGTGCTGAACTGCATGCTTCACTTTGAACCATTGTCCAGGTCATTAATGAAGATGTTAGACGGTATTGACACCAGTGTTGCCCCTGGGGTACACCGCTGACAACTGGCTCCAGGTGTCCATCTCCCACAGTAGCCGTGGGTGCATCCTGTCAGGTGCTGGGGTACATCCTGCAGGGGCTGCTGGGGGCTGGGACCATTCGGGGCTGCCCCCAAGGTGGCAGCGCAGAGCCTCACAGCCAGACCCATCCCACCCCTCAGAGAGGGAGCAGGGCAGGGCAGGGGGCACCAGGCACCTCTCCGGGGATGGGGATGGGGATGGGGCAAGGCTAGGCTGTCACATCAGCCCACAAGGCCCATGGCTGAGCAGGACAGGGCTGTGGGGAGCTGGAGACCGGCACCCTATGGCACCAGTGGGGCACGGGCTGAAGGCCCCAGGCAGGGCTGAAATGGGGTTCTGGGCGATGGGCAGGGTGGGGACAATCCATGGGCGGGGACAGGAATGGTCCTTGAGGCCCATGGTTGCCGTTGAGGACATTACAACCTCCTGTTTGAGGGTCACTGGAGACCCCCAGAAGTATAGGCACTTCCCTGCTTCTAAAACACCATGACAGACTGTGTCCAAGCCCCTCAAAAGGAAAGGTGAAATCAAGACATCTTTTAAATAAAGAACGGTGTCATCTCATGTCATTGATTTTAAAAGTGAAAAATATGCAAATGCCAACTCTATCCTGACTGTTACAGCACAGGTTTCCCTCCTCACTTGCTTTTTTCAATCTGTACAATAGAAATAACTGTAATGTAATATAAGTGGTCGTGAGCATAATCGAAGTGATAAGAGCGCTCAGGCTGGTGCACACACTCATGCAGAGAACATTCTCATAATCATGCAAGAACCATAAATCCCAGTTTCCTCCAGTTAGGTTTTAGATTTATAATTTTGATCTTTATTTAAACCATGTTTATAATTTTGAGCACTATGATCAGGCAAAAAAAAAGAACTCTAAAATTAACACACAAGCCGAATCATTCTTGATATAATAACAGTATTTCATGTTCAGTCCAATTTTGTGTAAATAAACCTTCAGTAAAAATGTCACATGCTGAGATGATCTACACTGGACCCGGTTCATTGAGATGGCTGTGGTACCTGGGGCTGGACTCAGTGCTGAGGGGACCACCGAAGAGCTGGCCTACACGCTCCATGCCTGAAAGCATCCAGCATCTAAATAAAAGTCCTTTTTATTGTAGGGGTGGGGGGGACCCAAACCCAGATGCTACAAAAATTATTTCATTATTCCACAAGAAATCAAGAGTAAATGCTTCTACAGTGTCTCTGGGAAATACCATAAAGACATCCAGAAGCACAGTTAACAATTTACAAAACCTAACACACACCTCCAGCCCTGCGAATGCACTATCACACCTCTCCCCCACAGGCCAGCACCCACCCACAGGCACAAAAATTGCAGTCACAGCTGGTCAGCACCTCCGCCTGGAAAATCCCACTGCTTCATCCCTGCTCACTTCATACCCCTTTCTCTTTGTAAAGTCCTCCCTGAACAGTGTTCCCACCATTTGCACCATGGCTCTTGCCTTACTTTAACGCTCCCCTCCTGCCCCCCACAACATACACAGTTCTCCAGATCGGTACTACCTTGCCTGTGCACAGCATCCCCCAGCCCTGTGGCCCCATCCGCTCCACCAGCCTTCACGCTCTCTCTGGATGTTTCCAGGTGCCATTTATTTCCTCTTTCTCTGGGCTAAGAAGAGCTCATACCCATCCCGGAAAACAAAAGAAAACAAACCAAACCAAACCCCCAAACAATAGTAATAATAATAATAGTAATAATGATAATAAAACAAACAATGGGAAGTTTCTTTTTGCAGTCAGTTTTTCTCTACCTGTTTCAGCCAGGCTTGCTCATGTGCTCTTACTCTTCGGGAGTAATGCAAGTGCCTTACAGAAATCTCTTTTTTCTCACAAGTCTCTGGGTTTCTCACCTAAATTTGTGCTCTCTTCAGCACCAAATATGAAGCCTGTTTGGAGGAGTGCTTTTCCCCGATGTCTGCCCTGGCCCATGCAGCCCCTCATCTCCCTGCTGGTAGAAATAAGAGCTGATTCTGGCACAGACACCCACAGATGAATTGTGACCCAGGGAGAGGCAAGAAGTTCCTTCAGTGGTCTCTCTTTTATGGGAATAAAACGCAAAGCTGCAAAGGTGATCCAGCCCACAGTGGTTGCCCCACCTGCCTTGCCTCCCCAGTCTGGTCCCTGCAGCTGGGATGAACTCTGCCCTCTCCCAAGGGAAAACTCCCAAGGTCTGAAGTGTCTGTGCTTGTCAAGTCCCTCTGGGTGCCTGTGGGGCAGGAAGCAGCCATTGGCCAAGCCAGTGTGAGAAGACATGAACCTCAGTTTCCAGCCCTGTCCTGACCTGGCTGACGCAGTAATGCAGGTGGTTGCAGTAATTTTGGAGTAACCCTCAGCCTCTCACTCTGAGTGCTAGGGATTCCCATGCGTGAAATTAAAACTTCTTCCAAAACACTGTCATCAGAACAGTGACTTTATTAACAGAGACGAACAAAGGATTAAAACACGTATGAGCTTGCTGAAACACACAGTGTACCTGTGGAGGACAGACATATTTACATACATCAGTTCATTGTAGAAACGTCAGCAACTTGGTCTAGATGACTAGGATATCCCCTGGTAGTTTGCAACGGATCCAGACAGCTTTCTCTCCGTGGTGGCTCTGGTAAAGCAACCGATTCCCCCCCAGCCCCACCCCAGCCAGGATAGTGCCGGACCCCTGAACGCCACCGGTATCTCATGCGGGACTTTCTCCAGCGCAGCCTGAGCCACGGTTCGACTCGGCCTGAAACCGGCGGTGCAGGTGAAACCCCGCCGCCGGCTGCGCGCCGCTCCCTCTGGGGTGTGCCGAGTTGGGCTCTCTCAGCTGCAGGGCAAGAAAAAGGGGGTCAGGGTGCTCTGAACACATCGCCCCCCTCC
>NW_009195160.1:411-1376 GCF_000690835.1 Fulmarus glacialis | reverse complement strand
TGCACCCCGGCCCCCTCCTCTCACCTGGCCCGGAGGGACATGGTCCTGTCGCTGGGGCACATCCACCGGTCAGAGCTGCCACCCACCACCGCATCGGTCATCGCCGGCTGCCGCGGGGACCCGGGGACACGCAGAGCGAGTTTGGGCACACCGGTGCTCCGCCGATGAGCGCCGACTCGGCACGGCCGGGAAGTCAATCACTTTGCTCGTCTGCCCGTGCTCTCGGATAGCAGCGATGCCGACGGAGGTAACCTGGTGCTTTCAGCCAGGCTGTAGGGAAGAAAAAAACAAAAAAACAACCACCAAAAACCACCAAATCACGCCGGGCAGGGCTTTATTTTTGGCATTAGGAGGAGTGGGAGCAGGGAGAGGAACAGGAATGTCACTTTAGTCGCTGTCTCGATATCATGCACGAGACGCAGGAGCCTACAACCTCCCAGGAGGGCGACGCAGCCACGCTCAGCGCAATGTAATTAATGAGATACCCGACCTCACATTAATTATGAGGCTTCAGAGCTGGGAGGGAGGAGGATGTCTCCGTTTCAGAGAAAAATCTACAAACTAGGAAAGTTTCCCCCCAAAACCCAGCACGTCTCGCTGTCCTCCCCCAAAGCACATTCCCTCTGGAACAAAACTTCTCCTTCTTCATTTTTGTTTACCGAAGTTGTTGCAGAATGAAACCCGGGGCGGCACTGAAGGAGGATGTGGCAACAGGACCCGAAGATGATATTCTGTCTGCTCATCTCCAGAAGATTCATCAAAAACCCTTCTCCTTGCAGCAAAACTGACAGTTTTTTATTAAAAAACAAATTGATGTAAAATTCAGAACCTATTTATCCCCACTTTCGGGGGGTGTTTTCCCCCTCCACCCACTGTCCCTACTCACTGCATGGAGACGGGGACTGGACGGCAAAGCCCAAGCTGATGCCCACCGGCATCGCCCACGGCGCGGGGACGGATCCATC
>NW_009195160.1:0-260 GCF_000690835.1 Fulmarus glacialis | reverse complement strand
CCCCGTTAGTCACCGTCACACCTGGACCCCTCTCGGGATGGTCCCCACGAGCGGAGGGTGCAGCTTGTGGGCCCACGGACGGCATCGCCCTCCAGATATCGCTTGCGAAGGGAGAAGCTCAGGTCGAGCCCCCCTTTACCGTCATCGAGGTGGAAATAAAAGAGAAAAGGCAATCCACCCACGAAGGGGCTGGCTTTGCTGCAGCACTAATGAGAGCACAAGGCACCGAGGACGATACAAATCACCCCTTCGTTAGGACC
>NW_009195159.1:3330-4621 GCF_000690835.1 Fulmarus glacialis | reverse complement strand
CCCCCCCCCGGCCAAACCACACAGCTTGGACCCACCGGCTCTCAGCCCACACCGCAGCAGCATCGGGGAGCAGGACGGGAAAGCTGCACCCCAAGAGCACACACAGCCTGGGGAGCAGCAGGACAACCCCCCTTGTTCCTCGGAGCACCAACTTTTCCCTGGCTCGTTCCCAAAGAGGGACTGCCTGGTGGGATGGAGCGGCATCCCCGCTACCCCGGAGCAGCGCACAGCCACGCTAGCGCACAAATTGCTTCATTAAATTTCATCGCATTAAGCCAGTTTCATGAATTTAACATTGTCCCCGGACTATTGTTTGCCTGAAAATTAAATTACAGCAACATTTGTTGTTTCAATGAGTCTGTCAGTCAGGGATGGGGCCAGAGGAGGGGATGCAGGCGCAGGCGGGTGATGCCATTTCGGCAGCGGGAGGATTCCTCCGGGTGGGCGGCTCCGGTGAAGGTGGGAAACGCAGCCGCGGCTTCCTTCACGGGGGAGGGAGAAGGGAAGAATTAAGCTAACATGTTGTTTCAACCCAAGCCAACCGTGCCACACATAGAGAGGCAAGCCAAGCTGCCCAGGAAGGGAAAGCATCACTGTTTTGGAGCAGATGAAGGCTCCGACTGGTCCCAGCAACCACTGGTCGGCACGGCAGAGCATCATCCCATACCGCTCTGGGCAGCACAGACCCTGGCTACGTCCACGCAAGGAGCTTGGTTGACAGTCCAGGGCTTTTTGATCTTTCCAGATTACAAAGCTTTGCCATGTACAGGTACACTCTGAAAAATTTCTCATTTATTCTTCCTTTTCCCTTGAGCAGCTCCTCTCCGCAGTATCAGAAACAAAGGTGACAACCTTTCGCTTTGTAAAGAAAATTGTCGACTGAAGCGGACTATAAATAGCACCCAAAACTGACCTGCATCCCCAGCTGAGGGAAATGAAATGAAGACGAGTGAACGAACCGCTTCAAGGTCAGAAAGACTTTTTTTTTTTCCTTTGTTCAAGGTCTGGTAATTTTTATCCACACAGGAGAGCAATACAAAATACATCATTAGGATTGTAGCTAATAAAAACCACGCGGGCTTTTTCAGCCCGGCATACTTTCCTTCGCCCAGGATTACAGCAGGAGGGAGATGCTTCCCCCAGCACCAGCTCTACCGGCACGACCCCTCCCTGCATCTCCCCACCGAGCGCCCCGGCCGTGCCAGACCTGTCCCAGCACAGAGCAACCAACCGATGCTGCCCTCAGGAGCATGAAGCATGGCAAAATAAAGCACTATCAGATTATCCCGCC
>NW_009195159.1:1103-3306 GCF_000690835.1 Fulmarus glacialis | reverse complement strand
TCCCCACCACCACGGCCCGTCCTCGGTCTGCAGAGAGCCGGCTTGTCACACAGCACTGGCTCTCTTCCTTCTCTCCAGCTGCTAAATGGCATTAAAAGAACTAAGCATCCATTAAATAAAACTTTCCCACTATTGCTTCCCATGTAGACAATTGCTCTCACTGCCACGGGGGGGTTTCGTGCCGGCGGCTGGTCCATGGGTGCACAAAGAGTGGGGAGGTGCCAGGACCAGCTCTGGTACAGCATCGGCCACCCAGGGAAAGTGCCCGGGGGCCCCAAAATCCAGCACCAACCCCCGAACGATGGCACTCCCCCTGCCCGTAACATCCCCCGCTGCATTGCCCTGCAGCCCCACTCTCCCCCTCCAGTCTCGACCCAATTGCAATGCTAAGGAAAGGAAGAGGGGGCAATATGGGGAAATTTCCCAGCTTGGAAGCAGCTGGGGAGGTGCAGGGAGGCTTATTCAGTGCAAAGCCCTTCAACACAGTTCCTCCGAGATGAGATACGGGAACCTCAAGGACCCACCAAAGGGCAGGAGAGGAAGAACATGGGGCTGGTATGCAGCAGCCGGAGCTATTTTGAGTGCTAGTACGGGGAGGAGAGATAAAGGAGAAAGGCAAAATGGAGGAAAAAAGTAAGAAGGGGAAATATTTCCATTCTAGGTAGAAAGGGAACGAAAAGTGGACACAGTACCTGCGGTCCATCCCATGGACTCGGGGCTTTGACGCTGCTCCTGCCCCTGCCTGAGATGCTCTGTCCCGGTACACCACCCCGGCTCTGCCCACCAGCCGGCTCCAATTCACCCTCAGCACGCAGCTGCGTCCAGGCGAGGGATTAAAGCGAGAACCCATCAAACTCATTTCATCGTGAAGCGTCATCATGTAAAATACTAAGCATCATCCTTATTGTGGTGGCCTAAGCACGCATGTCCCCAAGGCTGGGAGACCCCCTTCCTTAGCCAGGCAGCACATCTAAACCCCAGTGCCACGGCTCCGGCTCTGCCGCCCTTTGACGAGCAGAGCTCCCAGGTATTTGCTCATCTGCAAGGCACGGCAGGATTACCAGCACAGCCCTGATCCCCCGGTTTGTTTGCCCTGTATTGCGGAGGCTAAATATGACGCAGGCAAGATGCAGGCTGAGCACTCTGGTCCCACCCCGGGTGCTTCTCGGGTACTTGACAGGATGGGGTTTAACTCCTGTCCCACACCCCGCCACCCAAGAAGGTCAGCCCCCAGGAGAAACAGGGGTGCAGTCCCAGCGGTCTGCACCCTTACCACCACTCAGCGCCCACCCCGGCTCCTCCACCTCCGTATTTCACCCCACAATGCCAATCCCATGGGGCACCTTCCTGCTGCCTTCCCCATCAGTACCAGCCTGCCATTAGCATCCGTTCTCCTGCTCCATTTCAGAAAAGCCCATAATTAACAAGGGCAGGGGATAACAGAGGCCAAACAGCAGCTCTTCTGAGCGCAAGCCCCGCTTAGACCTGCAGCGGAGACAAATGATCGCCATGTATCAAAGCCTCGGAGATGGATGACAGGCTCCAGCAGCCACCAAGGGGCAGCTGGAATCCACGTCCTGCATGCCCAAGTGCCATACCGCACCTCTGCCTCGCTCATGATTTATGACGGATTTTCCTCCCAGTCTGGAGGGGAGGACCGGGGCGGGGGGAGGTCAGCCCATGGGGACTGGGGACAGCTGACCTTCCCCAGTCCCCTGGGGAACATTTCTACTTGAGGCGGCGCTGGGACATGTGGAGACCCAGACGACATCGAAACCAGCTTGGCCCCTGCTGGGCATGCATCTCCCTCCTCCAGCATCTCCCTCTCCAGCAGGCCGTAGGCTCAGAGCGAATTCCTCAGGCACCATTAATCTGGGCTAATGGGGCTGCACAAAAGCGAGACAGGACACCAGCTCTGCCCCTTCCCACCCAGGCGTACCCGCAGCCCCTGCCTCCCAAACCGCTGTCTTCCTGATGAGCCACAGGGCTTGTCCTCCCTCTTCTCTGCTGCCTTTGGTGGGAGGCCGGGGCTATTCTCCCACCTGAAAAGCCAAAATTAGTCAATGTTCAAGCCTGTGAATAGGCACAATGGCTCCAACAGGAGGGACCCAACAGAGCTGGGGCCTCCTAGCTCATTTCCATCTCAATGGGGTGGCTTTTCACCCCGCCCCGTCCCCATGGGGCCACCGCAGAGGTCCCCAGC
>NW_009195159.1:559-1044 GCF_000690835.1 Fulmarus glacialis | reverse complement strand
AATAGGGGCCGCAGGCAGGGGCCACAGCCCCACATTTGGGGGCAGAGAGATGCAGAAGGAAATGCTCAGCAGCTTCATGCTTCACCAACCAAACCAACCCCACTGGCCGGGAGGGAAAACCCAGCGCTCGCTGCCAGCGCTGCAAGCCCCCAGCGATGGGCAAGCCCACACACCCTTTTTCCTACCACAGGCCCCCAGCAACTCTCGCCCAGAGGTTTAGGGGGGCTCAGTGTCCCCACCAACAACCCCAAAGCATCGCTCTTTCACCTTGCTCTCCCAGCACTGCTGAGCCATGGCCACCACTGCTTTACACAGCCCCGCAACAACAGGGGCAGGACTAGCGACGGCATGCAGGCGCAGACCCGCAGGCTCTTGTTTTTTGCCTTCCCAGCTCTATTTTCACCCTATTTCCAGGGCGGCAGCTCCTGCCAGGGCACGGGATGGTCTGCAGGGACTGGCTGCAAAGGTGATGCTCCTGTGTTTGG
>NW_009195159.1:0-227 GCF_000690835.1 Fulmarus glacialis | reverse complement strand
CGCAAGGCGCCGTAGCCAGGGAGAGGCAAGACGTGCACCGTCAGCGCTTTCGGCAGGGAAGGTTGGAGCGGGGCTGGCTGCTGCTGCCTCCCGGCTGGCCGGGCGCCAGGCTCCCAGCCCTCGCTCACCTGCTGGCTTTGTGTGGAGAGCAGAGCAGATGGGGGGAAAAAAAAAGAGGGTTATGGCTTGTGAGTCAAAAAGACCAGAGGCACAGGGGGGAGGACGAA
>NW_009195158.1:7638-8077 GCF_000690835.1 Fulmarus glacialis | reverse complement strand
TTCAGTGGGTCAGGGTGTCCCCCGATGTGGGTCCGGGTGTCTCTATGTCCTCCCTCAGTGGGTCAGGGTGTCCCCGTGTCCCCACCCTGTCCATGCAGAGCAGTTTTGGGGAGCACACCCCACACCCGTGGGGGCTGTCCCCTGCCTGGCCCTACCTGCTTCTGTCCCCCCAGGTGTGCTGCCCCTCTGCCACCGGCCGCTGGCCTGGGGCAGAACCACCTGGCAGCCCCTCGTCCCCCTGCAGCCCCCCGGCCTCCCGCTTGCCCCGTGTCGTGCCTTCAGCAACAACAAGATCCTGGTGGAGCTGGACAAGAGCTCAGGTACAGTGGTTGGCACCCCTGTGGTGTCACCCTCAACCCATGGGGCGTTGAGGGGCACAGGCAGGGTCCCTTCCATGCCTGCCCCACAACACGGGTGGCCCTGGGCATGGAAAGCCACC
>NW_009195158.1:1099-7599 GCF_000690835.1 Fulmarus glacialis | reverse complement strand
CACGTGTGGCCCTGGGCATGGAAAGCCACCAAAGCTCCAGATGTTCCAACTTCAGCTGCGTAGGACCTTCAGAGATAAGTGTTTGGGGATGGGAGTCTCACCGGTCGTGGGCACTTCAGGTGGCTGGGTGCTGCTTGGGTGCTGCTTGGTGCTGCTTGGGTGCTGCTTGGGTGCTGCAAACAAACCCTAGCTGTCACCATGGGCAGACGTCATGCCCTGTCCCCTGCCCATGTGTCATTCCCTCTGTGGGGTCCCTGCTTTGGGGATCTGGTAAGAATGGCAGTGCTCCTTCAGGGAGCAGCTGTTGGGGATTTTTGTGTCCTGGCTGCCAGGAATAGCTGTCACGGGGCCACGTCCCCACACCGAACAAAGGGTGCCTCTTCTTGAGGCTTCTCAGGGCCTGCCTTTGGCTGCCAGGCCCCTGGGTGTGTCCTCACGCTGTCCCCAGCCTGAGCACGGCTGCAGCACCCAGACCAAGCACTCGGTGAGAACCTTTTGGGGTAGGGTAGTGCCGTTTGGGAGGGAACAAGGGCTCAGAGCCCTTCCCGCGTTGCTGGCCAGGGTGGCAGTGCTGCTGGCAGGCTCAGAAAGGTGTGTGATCCCCTGGGCATGGGATGTTTGCTGTGACAGAAGCTGGAGGCTCGACCTTATCCAGTGAGCCCAGAGAGAAGGGAACTGCCAAGCAGCGTGACCCCGAAGGTGGCTGGTCTTTGGGACACATGGCATACAACCACACGCGTGCCCGTTCACGCTCCAGATTCACCACTGGCTGAGTGAGCCCGGCTTGCGGGGAGATCTGGGCAAAGGCAGGCCCCTGCTCTTGGCCCTGCCGCTCTGGGGGCTTTTTGAAGAGCCAGGACTGGAAAGACACGATCTGGGTGAGCAGAGAAACAGGGAGGAGGGTGAAGCTCCCTTGGGCAAGGCAGCACGTGCTGCTGTGGTGGGGGGTTCTGATGTCTCTGTGTTTACCATGGCACAGGCGTTGCAACGATGAAGTTCAAGAACCCCCCGGTCAACAGCCTTAGCCTGGACTTCCTCACCGAGTTTTGCATAAGCCTGGAGAAGCTGGAGAACGACCGAGCCTGCCGTGGCGTGATCTTTACATCTGTATGTGTTTTCCTGAGCTCAGGGTGTGAGCTGCGGGGCAATTTGGCAGGCACGGGTGTCGTTCCTGTGCTCACGTTTGGTCTCTTGACTCCCTGGTCACTGGTACGGGAGGGCCAGGAGGCAGCTTTGATTGGCTCTGGGAGGAGGAGAGAGGGTTCTTGGTATGGCTGTGTTCTTTCTTCCCTGCCCTTTTCTAGCGGAAGAATAACAACCGAGTATTGTCATTTGTCATTAAAATCAAAGCTGCTTATCTGCAAACCTGACACATCCCTTGAGATCTCTTGAACTGCCTGGAGGGAGCTGCTAGGGGAAGCCAGTGTTTATTTTCAGACGTGATGTGGGTACGAGGTGGTGCCTGGGAATGCGACATGTTTTGTGCTGCGTGGCTGATGTACCCGCACAGGGACCCTGTTAATGAGAAATCGTGTTGCAAGCAAAAGAGTCCCAGCCCTGCAGGCCATGGTGATGGGATGATCCAGGCTGTGGGAGGACTGGGGAGAATGTTTCAGAACCCCGAAAGACCCTGGTTTATGTCATATTTAATTATCGTTTTTCCTTTCATCAGGCTGCCAGACCAAGTGCGTTAGAGGGCTAAAGGGTCATCCCTGAGCAGTGACTCTCAGTGACATTTGTATTTTCCCGATTCCAGGTTATCCCCAAAATCTTCTCATCTGGCCTGGACATCACCGAGATGTGTGGGAAGAGCATGGAGCACTACGCCGAGTTCTGGAGAGCCGTGCAGGAGATGTGGCTCCGGCTGTACGGCTCCAACATGGTGACAGTTGCCGCAGTCAATGTACGTCCTTTAGATCCGCCTTCCTAGTCGCCCCGCGTGGTCTGTCATTTGCTACAGCTTGTTTGCACCGTGTGGGCAGGGACAGCCAAAAAATCAGGCTTGTCAGTGCTGAAACAAATACAGGGATGTATTTGTTAGAATGTCTGGGCAAAGTACGTGTCTGTCGGTTCGGCGCATCGGGGTGTGGGAAGGTACGGAAGCGTGGGATGTTGCAGGCTCCGTGTAAGCTGCAGGCGCTGCTGGGGTACAGCAGCATTTTGGCTGCGGTGGAGAGCTTGCACGGCAGTCGTGTCCTGCCGATGGGGACTAGTGCCCTTGGGAGTGGTTTGTGCAGCAAGAGCCATACCCTGCCCCAAGAACTCGGCTGGGAGTCTGTCTTCCAGGCTGGAGGACCAGGAGAAGGACTGTAGGCCAGCGGTAAAGCCCAGAGGGGCATCGATAGCAGACGAGTGCCGGAGAAGCCGAGCGGTTGGCGTAGGAGGAGTCCAAAGAACGCCTGTCATGGGCCCACTGGCTGCTTTCTCACTGATGAGACTCGTAGGAGTTGCCCAGGGCTTGGCAACTCGCTTGGCCGTTGCACTGCTTCGATAGAGGAGAGGAGGTGGGAGACAGCCATGCAGTGCCGCAAGTGCTTGTCCTCGGCCCTGTGGGCAACAATGCTTCAGGCAGCACGGTTTGTCGTAAGCCCTTTTTTCACCGGGTTTTGCTCCTCCAGCCATGGTTCTTGGCCAGCAGGGAAGCGCCATTTGAATCTCAGTGTCTGTAGATGGGTTGTTACCTGCTCGGTGTCTTGTTTTCATTTTTCAGTGCAATGCCGCTTTGGCAGCTCATGGTTCTCTGTCCATCCATAGACTGTCTTTGAAGGCAGCTGAGTCTCCGAGCAGCTTCCTGCAGGCATCCTGTGCAGGGCGAAGCAAGCACCGAGTCGTGGCAAAGATGGTCGCAAATGGAGGTTTTATAGACAGAAGGTGTTACAAAGTCCCTGGACAGAAACGTTTCTGTGGCATTTAAGGTTACAAACTGAAGTAGGGTTAAAAACTCATGTAGGGTTACAAGAAAATGCTGTAGCAAATCTCCGCTGCAGGGTTTGCAACCTGAGTAACATGGATCAATTAACTAGATTTCCAGGCTGGAAAATGCAAGAAACAGAGAGTATTGAAAAATGAAAGGATAAACCCTGGTAAACCTATCAGAAATCTTCTTTAGGGCTGTTTCAAATCAAGTAATCAGAGACTTGGGCAATATCTGGTTGTTCTTCCCTGCTTCCCGTGTCTTCCCTGCTCTGGAGGAAGCAGTGAGGCTGGGGGCACAGGGACATTTGCAACCATAACCTAGACTCACTCCTTCCTCTCTTTCCCAGGGGTCCAGCCCGGCGGGAGGCTGTCTCCTTGCCTTGTCGTGTGACTACAGGATCATGGCGGAGAACCCCAAATTCAGCATCGGCCTGAATGAAGCCCAGCTGGGCATTGTGGCTCCCTTCTGGTAGGCCAGTGCCTTCCACTTCTAGTCTCACGTGTAGGTCTCAAAAAAAAAATTAATCTTCAAGGAGTTTATTAATCAGTTTAACTGGCCGCTGAGATGTAGTTTTATGTCAGTGATCAGGTAGTTGCAGCTGCAGGATGCAGCATCTCATTTCTCTGTCCTGTCCTGCTTGTATCTGAAAAGCTTTCAGGCTGCAGAATGTTCTCACGTCCTTCACCAGCGAGGACCTCAGTTCTGACTCTGCAGTCAACTCCGAAACTAGTGGTGGGAGATCTCCCTGGTCAAGCTCAGTCTGAGAATATGCTTTTCTGTGGGTACAGGCTGTGTACCTGCAAAATCCCATAGCTGTGGGGATCTCTGGAAGCGGAGGGGCACTAATATTCCAAGGCATGGATCCTTGGTTGCCCTAAGAATGTGTAAATATACTGTTAGAAAGGAGCTTTCACGTCACAGCAAGTGGGCACAGCTGGGACCTGTGCTCTGAGGGTAAATAGAGCAGCTCTTGTGGAGAGGAGGCTGTACTCTGTTGGGGTAGTACCGAAAATGGCTCTGCTCGCCTGACTTTGCACAGCGTGGCTGAGCCCCTAGCTGCTATTTGGAGCAGGACCAAGCGTGCTCTTAGCTTTGATGTCTGGGTGCGGCTGCCGCCAGGTGTTTCTTTCCCTGACCGTGGCTTTCTCTCCCATCTCTTCTAGGTTTAAGGACACATTTGTGAACGTTGTGGGACACCGAGTTGCTGAACGCTCCCTCCAGCTGGGCTCCCTCCACCCCGCACCCGAGGCCCACAAGTTTGGCCTCGTGGACGAGCTGGTGCCAGAGGAGAAGCTCCAGGAGAAGGCTATGGCGGTTATGGCACAGTGGCTGGCCCTTCCCGGTAAGGGCGGCACCTCCGGCAGAGGAAGAGGGGATCTGATCTTGGTGGGAAGGACAGGTGCCGGGGCTGGTACCTGTGACCTACGTAACAGTTTCCATTTAAAGGGAAGGTGTGGATGGCTGGGAGGTAGGAAAGCTCAGCACAGCGGTCCAGGCAGCCTTGGGCTAACAGAGACACGCTTGCCAGTGCTCCCGTGCAGGAGGAACCATGCTGGGTGTGCAGGGCATGTGGCTCCAGCTCAGAGCGCCCTGCCAGCCCTTCTGAGTCAATCCGGAGGTGCCTAAGCTCCAGATACAAACTGAATCTCTGTGTCTGTCAGCAGAGGTGTTACCCAAGGAAAGTTGTTGTGGAGTTGAGGGAACAGGCTGGGCGAGAGTGCCTGGGTGGCTGCCAGTCCGCCTTTGTGGTCTGGATCTACTCTCGTCACTCTGCGGAGCTGGGGATGGCGACGGGGGCGTGAGGACAGGCAGCAAGGGCAGACATCACATGCGTGTTTGGGCTGCTCCCTGACCGGCCGCGCATGGTTCCTGGGCTGGGAGAGGGCTCTCCATGGGCCAGGGCTAGCTCTGAGCTATCCCATCCCATGCCACCTCCTGAGTGCTGCAGCGAGGTGCAACTACTTAGCACTCTTCAGCTGCTCTTTCTGTAGAAATCTGAATGAAACTGGGCAGAAATGGATGGGTCCCAGGACTGTCACTGTGTCCCAGCCTTGGAAAAGGGTCCCTAAACAGCTCTCTCCCCTGCTGTCCTGGCGTTAGAGTGAAACCTCAGCCCCCAAGAGCGGGGAGCATGTCTCAGCTGTGCTCTCTCCTGACTTCCAGGAGGCACCGTGCAGATCCTGCCCCAGAGCCCTAAATCAGAGCCAGGGTGGAGCCTGTCTGGGTGAAGGTGTCTGTAGCACGCAAGTGCTGGAGCGATTTGGGGTTCCCAGTGCATGAGGGGGTTGATCATCATTTCACTGTCACTGTTGCAGCACGCTGAGAGTGCGTATGCAACATCTGTGCAACAGATGTGCAGCTGCATCATTGCGCGTGGCTCTGTGTGTGCTCGAGGCTTCGGTCAGCTCCAGCAGCACCCACGTGTCCGTACTGAACTGGCCCAGAGCCTGCTCTTGGGATGAGCTCGAGGGGACAGCGCTGCTGGCTTTTGTACGGCGTGTTTGGCATGAGCAGGCTGTCTTGCCAGACGTCAAAAGGGTTGGGTTAGGGAGCTTAGAGCCAGAGCAGTTTCAAATAGCGGAGAATTTTGTTCGGTTACTGCTGTCCTGAGCCCGGTGGTGTGTACTAGAGTGGGGGCTGGGCTCTGGAGGGTGCAAAGAGAAGGAGGTGCACAATTTTTTGGCATCTGTCCCAGTAGATCAGTCATTTTCCCCACTGAGCGGTACAGATCATAATTTATTGTATGAGAATTTATCCAGTTCAGCTTCCAGCCGGTGGGTTTTTCTTACACCTTTCCCTGCTGGTTTAAAAAGCCCTTTGGTGTGCCGTACCTCCCCTTTGGAGGGACCTGCACATGGTGGCAGTGGCCGAGAGCTGGTCAGGGTTGAGGACCGCACACGTTCCCCATCCTCGCTCTCCTTTCCACAGACCATGCCCGTCAGCTCACCAAGTCCATGATGAGGAAGGTGGTGTTGGACCGCCTGGTAGCTCACCGGGAGGAAGACATTCAGAACTTCATCACCTTCATCTCAAAAGAGTCCATCCAGAAGTCACTTCGCATGTACATGGAGATGCTAAAGAAGAAGAAGAGCTGAGGAGCCAGCCAGCTGGCTGGGGCCCGGTCCTGGGAGCTTGAGTGACCCTCCAAAACGCTGCAGTAGCTGTAGACTTTCACAGTGAAGCCATCTGCAGTGTCGGCAATTGATGATGTGATGCCTGCTCCCATGGCCGCCCCGACCGCCCCTTCCCCTTAGTCCCCATAGAGTGCCTGACACCACCGCTGCCTTTCCTGAGAGCGGGGGGAGCTGCCTGCTCGGCCTCCCCGAGGAACAGACAGGGAGAAGGTCCTGACACCGCTGCGGCCCGAGCCTGCCGGTCCTTGGATATCCTCCCTCCTGTCCAACAGCTAATTGTGAAATGAGATTTGTCAATAAAGTCTTTGATGAGGTAGGACACGGATGCGTCATTCCCCAGCCTGTCTGCGGTCACCGCTTCCTGGCTGGTGGCGTGTCCCTGGGCTCTGGTTCGTGGTGGGCTGGGGGTGCTCTGGCGTGAGCCATGTGGGCTGGGGGGGCCTGGGCAC
>NW_009195158.1:344-1009 GCF_000690835.1 Fulmarus glacialis | reverse complement strand
GGGGGTGGGGGGAGCTGGAGCTGGATCGTGGTCTGCAGCCGCAGGAGGAGCTCAAGCTGTCAGCTTCACCTCAACCGGGTAGTGGTCGCTCACTGCCAGGGCCTGGAGGAGGGCGAGAGGTGGGGAGGCGTAACGCAGGCGTTCGGTGAACCCCTCGCCGTGCTGGTGGGGCCAGCAGGGCGACTGTCATCACCCTGCCAGACCCTTCTGCCTGCTGGAGGGGGACACGATGTCCCCAACCCTGAGAGGCTCAACACACAAGGTTCCAGTTTTGGCACCTCTTGTAGAGAGATGCCCAGGTGTGGCCTGGGGCGGGCACTGGCAGGGGGGTGCCTGCCCTCCGAGACCCCCATGTCTTTCTTGGGAGCTCTGTGCCAGCTACGGGTGGTTGGAGATCAGCTTTGATTGTCCCACGCCATGGGGTTCTGCCTGTGAAAGGCTATGAAAAACACCGTGTGTCTCATGTCTTCCCCACAGGGACAAGCAATGACCCCAAATCCCTCCTTCTGTTTCCACCCATGGATCCCTCGGCACCCCGAGCTCCCCGTTAGCTGGCTGCAGGCTGCTGTGTCCCGGGAGGGGAGCGTGCCTTATGCAGGCGTCCCAGCAGACAGGCGCTCGGCAGGGGCACACGTGCTGCGGCCAGCGCCAGCTCTGGCTGATGC
>NW_009195158.1:0-253 GCF_000690835.1 Fulmarus glacialis | reverse complement strand
CGGCTGCGCGCCCTAATCCCGAACAGACGCTGGCAGCCCTGCAGCTGCTGCAGCTCAGCTTTGGTGCCTGTCTGAGCCCTGGGTTTGCGAGCCCGGCTCACCTCCTCCTGCTCCAGCTGGAAAGCGCGCTGGAAATTGTAGATGGCAGCTGAATTTGGCACGATGCTTCTCTTCAGCTTGGCACCGCACACCACGATCCTGCAGGGAGACACAGGCAGTGGGTCCCGCTCCTGCCCCCGCACTCGGCCGCTGG
>NW_009195157.1:0-36146 GCF_000690835.1 Fulmarus glacialis | reverse complement strand
CAGCCTTTTCCTCATCCTTGGTGGCAATGCTCTCCCACGCGTCCAATAAAGGATGGAGATTCTCCTTGGTTCTCTTTTTGTCGTTAATATGTTTGTAAAAACATTTTTTGTTATCTCTTATGACAGTGGCCAGATTGAGTTCTAGGTGGGCTTTTGCCTTTCTGGTTTTCTTGTGACAATGCATGTAGAAACTGTAGGCCTATATGCAATGGTTAATACAAAATATTTTATTTTTATGAAATAAAACTTCCAGAAAAAAAACTATATACTGCACTTGTATTCACACTATTTGTAAATTCATGTAACAGAAAACATAACTTTGAAGCACAGAATTGTAAGCAAAGAAATTATATTTGTTAGATATGACACGCTGACTTGAGTTTTAACAGATTACAGACATAAATTGACTACGAGGAAATTAGAAACATTGCAGGAGGTTATGACTTTAAACACATTAAATCCACAGTATCTGTAATTAGTGTTTTGAAGAAACTGATAGTGATATTATCAGACTGATATTTGAAAAGCTGAAAAGTCAAATTCAAGTCCATCTTTAATGCTGGTAAATTATGGCATATCATACTTGACAGGAGTTCTACAAAATACAGTCTAGCAGAGTCTTATAATCAGATTATCTAATTAAAGATCTACAATTTAAAAAAAAAGTTGTAAACATATATATACACCATCAAAAGTGAAAGATCACATAATTGAATGTATTTATATCCACGAGATATGCAAATTGTGTTTAACAGCAAAAAGCAGCAATATTCCATAGGCTGGATCTTGTTCACGTAATGTCACTGTTATAAAAGGGGAAACCTATAGATGGAACAAAGGTACCTTCAACTTTTCCCCGAAAAGGAGAAAGAAGATAGCTTCAAAGTCAAAGAGATTAGAAATAGATTATGGATAAAACAAGGGAGTTAAACAACATTGAAGTAGTCTTTAGGAAAAGCAATACTTTAATGAAAAGCTCTTGAGATGCTTCAGAGCATCAAAACAAAAGGATTCAAAGACTGATAGGGTGCTATAGACTTTACATTAAACTTTCTGCATATTACCTCTTTTCCTTTTGAGGGTGAGACATAAGGTTAGCTGGACCTTTAGAATCGTAGAATCATTTAGGTTGGAAAAGATGTTTAAGTTCATCGAGTCCAACCGTTAACTTAACACTGCCAAGTCCACCACTAAACCATGTCCTTAAGTGCCACATCTACATGTCTTTTAAATACCTCCAGGGATGGTGACTCAACCACAAGGTAAGGGTCAAAATATGATGGAACATTTGAACACCAAAGTAAGCTTCTATAAACAGACTGAAAGAAACACACTCGTCCCCAAACACACTAGTGCCCATCCCTCAGTTACAAGCTCTGTTTTCTGCTGTTTGCTTTTTCTTAAATTAAAGATTCACATTAGTTCTAAATTCTGACTTAGATTTCTCATTTTTCAGGAGTAGGAACTGTACCGTGACTACATGTATCAGCTCTACAGAAAAGTTGTGGGTTATTCGTATGCTAGTTCATCAGCTAAAACATCTCATATGCCTTTTGCTTTAGTACCTTTCATGCAAGTATCACGTCTGCACTAAAGACGAGCACGAGTTAAATAAATTGGGGCAAACTGGAATTTAAGCTTTGATGGGTAAAAGCTACGCTACGGCAACTTTGCCAATCGCATGTCTATTGATGTGCTCATGCAGAGTTATTCACCATTGTGGGTATTTCTCAAGCACAACATTCTGGCACCAGTGAATTGGAAATAGGTTCATGTACACTGTGGACAGTTATTGATATGCTGAGGCTTGACAGAAAATCTACAGTAGCAAGGGATAGCTTACGTTTCAGCAGTATGTATTTCTAATTTACTTTTTTATCACCCAGGAAGCCTGTGATAAACATTTCTTGCACAATGGAATAGGCATGGGATTGCCTTCATTTTTTCTTCTTTTGATTGTATTCCAACCAACCCCATAAAACTTTACAAGGTCAGGGATAGATTTTACAAAAAATCAAGGGTCTGCTCTTTTGAGATGCCTAAGCATATCATGTGAAAGGAAACTATATCCTCTGAAGCCATATGAATATAGTAATGACTTATAACACAATATTCAGAAAAAGGCATTTCTCTGCTGATTGCTCCTCATAGTGTCTTCTACAAATTCTTCCTCTTTTTTTTTTTTATAGCAGATGTAGACATTTGGATCTTTAAAACCAAATTATTATGTAAACGAAAGATTGAAGAGCCTTTTTTTGGGAGGTTGAGCAATGCCGGTGGTTTATCAGTACCCAACCAATACTGTCACTAAATTATTAAATGCAGATTATTATATTTCTGGAGAGTGTCCTCAATATTTTTTGCATAGTAAAGATAATATTAGTGAATAGAGTAAGAGGAGTCTTAGTTATCTACCTTCATTTTCAAAGCAGCCTCATTATTCAAGTCCTAAAAATGAAGAGATTGGTTTGCTCTGAAACAAAATTCCTCTTCCCAAAACAATCATTAGCCACACAAGCAAACACAGGCTGACAATTAGACTTGTTAGTAAGACAATATATCTAGTGTAAATAAAATCCTTGCTTAAAAGTAATACAACCAGAAGGAGACTCTCACTCTCTCCAGACTCCTTTACAGAACAAAAGGGTCAGAACAATGTAAGGTGGAACAAAATGGCTCAGTTTTGACCAGAGCAATTCTCTTCTGGTATGAAAACTCCGTAGTGAATTACAGCTACAGCAAGAGAGACAGGCAGGCAGTTAGCAATAAGCAGTGGCTTTCACAGATCCAGGGTAGAACTGAAGCTTATAGGCAGAACACATTGCTTCTGCAGTGTATATAGATCCGTAAGGCTACGTAAGTATGGATGAAGTGGTGTGAAGCATACTATGATGTGGGGAAAAAAGGCAACTAAAAATATTCCACCTTCTTCCTGTCTATGGTATAATCCATTTTATAGAGATGAGTGATTTTGTGAAGGCATGGTTTTCAAATGTCCTTCTCTGCCACTTAGGGATGTTTGCCCAGCAAAGACGTATTTTGAGCTTTGACTTATCCACTTCCTTCAGTAAAACATCTATGATTTCCGTAGGCTGCTGACAGCAGCCTTCTCAGCACACTTTATTCAGAAGTGGTATTTTATTTTTTCTCCTCTCCTTTCCCCCACAAGACAAACCCCACATCTCTGTGTCAAGAAGACTTGCTGTCAGCAATGTACTGCATGGGTGCCAAGAGTGGCAAACAGGTACATTGTGAATAGCAAACAACAGGGCTAATTGAGTACTGCAAGTTAATACTTTTCAAAGAAGCAAAATAATGGTGACAAAATTAGAGTGACAAATTGAGAGTGACAGATAATCTTGCTTTTCAGAGAGTCGGAATGGCCTGACTTCTGCTGAGTTTCTTCCAACACTTCTAACTAAAAAATTCAATCTGGTAACGAGTCCTAGGAAGAATACAGACACTGGGTGTCATAATACAGCCCCTAAACAAACAAACATATCTATTTTAAGTTTTGTGATTATATAATGCATATATTTTTGCATAAAATATTAACTAAGTGGTTCAATAATTTCCTGTTCCTAAATCAGTTACAAGCCACCACTAAATGGCTACCTTTGTTTAATACCCAAAACATTTTATAGGAATTAAAACTAGAGTGAAAAGAAGAAAAACAATTAGCCTGATGTTTGAAATGGTATGGATGGAGTGGATAGTCACTGGGACACAGAAAGGCTGGCCCAAATTACAAAAACTGCAACAAAAAGAGCCTATGTGTCATCGTAGCCAAGAGCTTTGAAAAGGTGTTTCATTCAGTTGGTATGATTTAGAAAACAAGCAGTTAGAATATATTTTATGTATTCTGTTAGGCAATTACATAAATCCATAAAGGCCAAACTAGTCTTCTGGGTTCTGTATGGAAATAAAAAAACTAATTCACTGTGCCAGATCTGATACTAAATAGACCTTCATCAAATTATTTCCTCCTCTTTTTATGTTTACACTTCAGACAGGTGTGTGCTAAACTGTACCCCCACTTTTATAACAGGGAAAATAAGATCTTGTCAGACTCTCTCAGATGGAGAGAAAATTGTCAAGTATACACACACTTGGTGAAAATGATGAGAGAGCTGAGAGTAGTAAAGAGGGAAAGGAGTTAAGATTGTGAGGTTGGAAAGTGACAGAAGAAAACCATTGGCTTCAGAAGTGGGAAAAGAAGGTAAGAAAAATATATTCTCCACTTCTGCTTCTTCACAGTGAATCTATTTTCTCTTTCAGTTTAAGAATGTCTAGAAAGAAGCCTATGCTATTAATTCAGGTTGGGATTTTACAGAGTCTGTGTTGGCTTACCTGTGCTTTCATTAGAAAAAATGAAAAGTTTACTCTTCAACTCAATCAGCCTTAAAACATTCTTAACAGCTCTTGAAAATCTCCTGATAGGTTTCCTTAGGGATTTCCCACAATTACAAAAAAAGAGTTGAGTGTTTTAGAGTAGAAATTCTGAACTTCTTGTGATAGCCCACCCACTAAGTCCACTTGTCAATATGCTGCTAGTATCACCTCAATACATGAACAGTACTGGAAAAGAGAACTACATTATGTAGCAATATCATGCTTTCTGAGGTGTCCTCTGCATATTTAAATAAACATACAGGGTTTTGTTGTTTGGGGTTTTTTTGGTTTTCTTTTTGTTTTTTTTTTCCCGAGCTGTTTTTATTCTTTTTTATTTTATCAAAGAAAACAAACTCAGACTCATTCAGTCCTGGTTTATATCAACTCAGGATTCCATCTGTGCTTTTCACCATATAAATTTCACTGGGTATATGTGAAATTGTTGATGTGATACAATGTGCAATAATCCTTTCAGTTAAAGATTCAGTCACCCAACATATCCACAGCATCAGGGGACTGAGAAGGGTAGACAGTCAGGCAATTAGTAGAATACATTGATCCCACACATCTGGGTATAATTTACCGGCTCTCCTCTTTTGTGAAGGCAGTTTCAATCTACCTCTGACCAATGGAAGACTCCACAGAATATGGTCTGGAGGGAATCCTAGCTTCACTGAGTGAAGGCAGTCAGCGGGCAAGGAAGGGGGGAAGGTGGGAAGATGTTTACTTCTAGTCTGTGTGCTTAAAAGAGTTTTATGTCTTTATTAATACCATTCTGATACGAAATGCAGATCTGTTCCAGGGAAAACATTTGGAAAACACGAGATATGTCCAATTAGGTGTCCTTGACACTAGGATACAAGCAAATTCTTTCCTGATGTCTCTGCTGTTACTGTGGTTCTTGGGCTACAAAGTGGCTTTCAGTCTCATGACCTGCTGGTTACAGTACCCTTGGATGATTCCACTGTGTAACTAAAAAGCAGAAGACAGGCAACATCCCTGCAACAACAGCAGTATTTCCCTTCATAAGATCATTCTCAGAAGTCTAGGCAAACTTAACTGCAAGTGAATGGAGACCTTCATATTTCTCATTGTTCCCTGCACTCATAAGCATATGGAATTTGTATCTTGAGAAGCACTTAACCTGTCCCCATAAGTTATTAACCAAGTCCTAAGTGCTTGATATTTTGGTGACAGGCATCTAAGCCAGACAGATCTACTACTACCCAAAGCACTCACCATGTTCATTTCCTAAACACAACGTTCCCTGCAAGCCTTGAAAGAGATGGCACAACTGGAGAAGGCATCTACATGGACTTAAGCAACTATTTCTTAATAGCTACCTTTGATTTATTATACAGTCCATTTCTGAAATATTTACACTATCTATTTTGCCATTAACATGGAGGACGTAATGAGATCGATCCTAGTAATTACCAGTTTAAATCTCTTTTAGTCCAAAGCAACTGTTTCAGAATGAAGAAATAATTGCCAGCTAGGTGCTTGCTTAATCAGTGTGTTAAGTACCATGTAGACGAGACTCCAGAAAATGTTTCAAGCAAAAGCAAAAGTTGAATAATTAACCCTCCTGACACACTTTTTATAGGGTGGAAAAAATACATAAGCTTCTTGTAATTCTATGAATATGTTTTCTGTGCATTCTTTCTCCAGGCTTTACTACTTGAAATTTCAGTAATGAATATAGTGCTTATGAGTTTGTGTTGATCTGACACAATTTGAGGCTAAGCCCAATGTTTATTCACAGCAGAAGACTGTACTCATACTCAAAAATTCATTACAGCCTGGATGAATTTCATCACCGCATTATCATTCCTTTCTTTATTATTTTCTCACTTTTCATTTCTGGTCAGAAGTCCCACTAAAATGTCTCTGAGTGAGAAGGTATCCTGTGTCAATGACTTAAAAACTCTTGGAGAATCATTTTCTCACATAATAAGTACACCAGAAAATATCCCAGTTGGACAGATATGGAGGATATGCTCGGTATAACCCGGTTATTGTGAGTTGTACTTAGATTGTGAGTTGTACTTAGAATGTTTCCAGGTGGTTTCGGTGTTAGCTATTCATATTAAATGTTGCTTTAGCTATCATTTATTCCTAATTATTACTGATTTTAATAAATTTACTCATGGAACTCAAGCTTTCAGGTTTCATTTTCCATGAAGTTCTTCAGTGTATGAAAAGCAAGGGAATGGTTGAGCCCAAATTTCTCCATGAGCAATTTCTATGTCTTTTCCAGCATTCTACTTGACATAAAAGTAAGGAAAACATTTTGCTTTTAAATAGTATCATGCATATAATGTTCATTAAGACACTTTCCTCCCAATAAACTTGTAATTACTTCTAAATAATACAAGGGAAGTAAACAAAAGTGGAGTTCTCAGAATTTCAAAACATCTATGACCATTGAATTAATTACATTTTCAAAATTTAGGAAAGAAGTAGTTGATTTTCACTATTATTTACTTTACCTTCTGAATGTATGTGTTAGGCTGCTAATTGCCTATCTTTAAACAATATAGACTATAACTTAGTTCAAAAGCTTTAAAAACCTCCTGGCTTTCAGTTATCCAGTTTTCTCAAGATACAGAAAGCATCCTCTACTAGAAACCAGGTAATTTCTCAGCATCTTGAAAAAGATGTATTTTTTCTACATTACTTCTGAAATCTTTCAGGCATGTCAGCTCTAGTACTATTTTGCCTTCAGTTAATACAAAATGCAAATATTTTGCCCCTGAAAAGTGTTAGCACAGTGAGCAGAGGGGAAGAAATTGTGTCCAACTGCATTTTACTATAAAGTATGGGAACAGTCCTCAGAACATAGATCAGAAACCTGTATTACCCTAACCCAGATAAAAACAGTAACTCCTAGGTCTATCCTATGGATTCAGGAGATCCACATCTTTCCTCTTCAACATAAGAAAGGACAATACTTCCTTGCTTCTACAGCATTTTTATCAATAAGCTATAGACTGTTCATTCACGTACATTTTTGAGAGTTAAGAAATGCAAATTTAATTCTACAGAGAGAGAAGGAACCTATCTTTAAGAATATAGCACACAATTCTTTATTGCTTTGGCCTTTAGCCCTTTTTGCCTCAGTTCTACCTCCTTAAAAAGTTGTGAGAATGATTACAATAAAGATAATGAGATACTCAGATGCTGTCGTGATGGGGCCTTACATATGGACTACTAAAATGGATAGGTTAAGATTAAACGCTCCTCTACTTCCTAATGATGTAATTAGAAAGCTCTTAAATTTAAATGAAACACCACTCAAAGTGCCTATCTCTGGCTTTGTGTGTGACCTAGAAGACACATAACTGTAAAGAAGATTAAGAATCCATTGAATAAAAATATGAATAATAAGAAATTAACCAATGCTGTAAATACAAAAATATATTCCTCTGCCACTTGTTTGCATTTAGAGGATTTCATATTTGTCCTCTAGCTAGCAGAGCAAACCTATTGTTTCTCTTATGCTGAAAGCCCCCAAATGCTCAACAAGTGAAATTATGTTTCTTCCTCTGTCTGTGTTCACCATATGATAATATAGTGTGCCCACAACTAACTGTTCTTTCCCTGTGGCAGCAGAAATTAGGGCAGATCCAAGCAATTTAACCTCCTGTATATATAAAACAAGAATTTAAAAAAACTCAGAATATTAAAAACTGTGCTTTGTGTTACTCATAAGGCTGAAAAAAAATTACATGGTAGGAGCAGTTGCTCCTACCAATCACTGTGATTTCAGTGATGCTGTTTTGAAGTCAAAGACAACCACTGCAAGTGTGGTGCATCTCGCTCTCTTACAGTTGCTGAGCCATAATATAATGTTGCATAAAATCTTTATGTCACAGTGCATTGTACTCAGCACAGAACTGTGATTTCCAGCTTTCAAGCTTTCTCTTTCTTGTAAGATAGCTATAAACCACATTCACTTCTGAAAAAAACAGGTGGCTGTGGGGAGGGCATCTTTTCTATAATCGAGAAAAAATATAGGGGAGAGGAATCTACTGGCAGACTACAAGTCTACTGGTGATTTCCAAGTTAAAAGTTAATGCCCCATTATTGGCTTGATTTTGTAGGTATGTTTAGAGTAACTGGTTGTACTGGGTCTGCTAATTTTCTTCTAGCAGCCTGTATGGTGGTATGCTTTGTATTTGTAACTGAAACAGTGTTGATAACACACCAATGTTTTAGCTATTGTTGAACAGTGCACGGCATCAAGGTTTTTCTCTGTTTCCCACTCTACAAGCTCTCCCCCACACCCCACCCCGTGAGTAGTCTTGGGGTGGGCAAGAGCTTAGGAGGGGACACAGAAATATAGAATTTTTAACGTAGGGTAGTTAGACACAGCAACATGCTGGGTCCGTGCAAACAAATTCATTTTATTATGGCCACAAGGGGAGCTAGAGGTTTGGAACTGGAGTGAATGCCACACCTACAAAACGGGAAACTGCATCTTCCATAACCATGAGTCTGGAAAGTATTTTGTGGGAAAGAAGTTGAAAACAGGATAATGTGATTTACCAGCATGATGTCTTTGCAAAAAAGGACTAGTGCCATTCACAGAGGGATAAATGGGGTAAGTAAGGTAATGTTTGTATTTAGCATGTGTGACACTACTAGTGGAATCATGCATACAGCTCTGCTGTTGTCATTCTTTAAAAAAATGTTTTCATTATTAGAAGAGTAGAGAACAGAATTTATTTTTTTCCCCAACTATATAAAAAGGCCTTCTAGTGACAGATGTCAAGACCTTAATCTATTTATCTTATAAAAAACAACGTAAAGAGTGACTTAATTAAGGGCATAAGCACTTTCACAAGAAAGAGTAGCCATGTATTAAAAGAGTTCTTTTACCTAGCAGACAAGAGCATAACAAGAACCAGCAAAAAGCGAAGTCAGATAAATTCAAGGAACACTCAGAATAGTTTCTCATTAGAATATAGCATGAAGAGAAACAGCACAATTTTCATCTCTTGATGTCTTCAGGTCAAAACTGGATTTCCCCCTGGAAGATGTACTTCTATCAAACACAAGTTACTTGTTTAAGACAGAAGCAAATGAAATTTTATATCCTGTGACCTAGTTGCATTTCCCATTGCAAAATCAAAGAAGCACCAAAATTGTCCTGCTAGATATAAATAAGACCAAGAAAAGACTATCACGTCAGCTCTGAATAATGAAACTATTTTTGCTTTTTGTATTGCAAAGCTACCCACCAGCTTTCCCTCGACTGTTTTCAATGTCATCTCTGAAACTAGCAATACAGAGTCTATTTGAAATAGTATCACGGTTTTTTCTTTTCTATTTGTATGTACTGAAAAGATTTTTTAAAGAAACTGATTCGTAAATGTTGTCCTTTTACTGACTTTTATGGTACATTGAGATTTCCTTCTTTTAATGGTTTGACCATAACTTGATGTTATATAGAATGAACTGATCTGGCCTTTCAGATTTTTAACAATTTAGTCGGACTTGATCAATTGTCACTCTGTTTTTTCTACTATAACGAGTCCAGTGCTGTTAAGCCTCAGGATCCGTAAAGATGAAATCTAATGAACTTCCTTGCTTTTGTCACATGTCCTAAAATATGTATGTGTTCTAAATGATATGATAATCCACTGTAGCTGCAACTCATTAATTTAAGTTTTTAACTACACAGAAATTTGAGTTTTACATGGTCTGCTCGAGCTTAATGCATTCCTAATGCTTAAGGAAAAACTTCCTCTAATTAATGACAAAATCTTCTAAATTAGCTGGTTTTAGTGTCATAACAGTAGTGGGTGGAATTCAATTTTGGGTAAACATAGGTGTCCTGTACCATTGCAGAGGACCCAGAGTATTTGTCACTGCAAAGGCCATCTGTCTCCTGTAGGTCTTGTGTTACATCTGCCAGCCATAATACTAAATGCATACCTGAATCACTCCCAGTGCTTTAATTCATGATTTCATTTAAGGTGTACTGGGTCAGCCTGGGCTGGAGTTAATTTTTTTCACAGCAGCCCGTATGGTGCTGTGTTTTAGATTTGTGACTAAAACAGTGTTAGTAACACACCAGTGTTGAGCAGTGCTTGCACACCATAAAGTCTTTCTCTGTTTCTCACTCTGCACCCCCAGCAAGTAGTCTGGAGATAGGCAAGAGGCTGGGAGCGGACACAGCAGGGACAGCTGACCCTAATGGACTAAGGAGATAATCCATACCGTATGATGTCATGCTCAACAATAAAACCTGGGGGGAAGGTGGCATCTTTCCAAAGTAGCCATTGCTCAGAGACTGGCGGGGCATTGATCTGGTGGTGGGAGGTGATCCTTTAAATCATTTGGGTTTGGGGTTTTTTTTCCCTCCTTTACTTATTAAGCTGTCTTTATCTTAACCTATGATTTTTTCTCACTTTTGCTTTGCCCCCTGCTGCAGGGGGAAGCAAGCAAGCAGGTGGTGGGTGCTTAGGTGGTAGCCAAGGTCAACCCACCACATAAGGGCATACAGGAAAACCACTTACTGCCATTGAAGAGTCTAGCAGTTTGAACCCTCTTGAGAAAAGGAGTGTTCTCAGTGCCTTAGCAATTGTATCTCCAAAAGGTGAGGGCTTCCGGAGCCTGGGGGTAATCCAGCTAAGGGAAGGGGAATTAGACCATTCTTAACCCACTTACCTCCATGGACAGGAAAAAAGTAACTACAGCACCACATGTTGTTACCTAGAAGCAGCCAAAAAGCCGAGTAAACTAATCAGTAGGGAACAGCAATTATCAGTTTTTAGTCCCTGGGAAAAACTCAATAGAAATCTAAGTATAATTCTGAATTAGCAACAATCTGTCAAACCAGGATGTTTGAACAAAATATTTTCAGGTAAAATACTGACATTTTGCACTGATGCTGACAGAAGTGCTGTGAGGGGAGGTTTATCTAAATTTTGTTATTAATTCTATTGACTACCAACTAGAACAAACCTAGCTGTAATGGAAACCTGAGCACCTAACTCACATGCTGACATCAAAATCGCAAATGCCTAAAGTTTGGTAAAATAAAACCTATCCAAAATCTAAGCTAGCTATCTGGGGGGTGGGGATGGAGGGCTCAGAGAGAGAAAGAGAGAGATAATTTCTTGGAAAGAAGCTTATTTATCCTCGTTACCTATACATATAATTAGCAAAAGTGACTCTTAGGTGGCCAAAATCAAGTGAGATAAATCCCACCATTGGTCAAGAAAGATCCACAGAAGTATTCTTTCCCAGCAAAGTGATATGCTACAAACCCGAAAATGTTTCTGAGTATATATATAGAATGTTGTATAAAATATATGGTATGCATGGTTTATATATTATATGTATACACATTATACTGCATCGTACAGAGAAAGGCCAAAGAACACTAGTCCAGCAAGGTTCTCTGACATTTTGAGCTGAGAGCCAAAATATTCCTGTCCATCTTTTTACCCTTCTTTTAATTTTGCCTGTATGCCTCTCTATATTATCTACAGATGAAATCTAGGCTTAAGCTATATATACACTAAATCAATGAATGCAGAATTTTAATGCCTCAGTAATTCTGATTTAATACTCTGTCTTGTTAAAATTCACAGTTCAACACTATACTTAATTATAGAGAAAGCAAAAAGAGAATGTATGCCAAAAATCAGTTTGATATTAGCAAAATACCCAGAAGATCCTCATATGACCTTATTATCATGTTTTTTTTAAAACTCCGAACACATGAGGCTATTAGATCAGGCACAAAACCCAAACTAGGAAACCAGTCTGGGTTAGTCTAATTTGATTTTACTCTCTGATGAAGAGAATCTCTTAAAAAAGCTTGTAATCTCTACTCATTTCTTTAGTTGTGCTTTAAATTTAAAATGATCCTTGAATATTGTATTATCAGGTATTTTAAGAAACCGTTTATCATTCCAAAGGTTTTAACGAATAAACTTTAAAGACCTAATCCTGACAGTAGCCAAATTCCCTTAAGTCATTCTGCTAATGTCATTCCCATTTTAAATAACAGCAATTTATGAGTAACCAGCACTAGGCACGTTCATATCTGAATTGCTTAATGAACAACTTCACAGTTACATAATTTAAATAATTGCATGTGCCAGTAAAATGGGAATTAACATAACAATTTTTATATTTTTACAAAAAAGTTGGCAAATAATTCAGTGTAAAATGCAAGTATGCTTTACACAGGCACTTTAGTTGTCACTATCCTTAAACAGAGTAGTAGCTCTAAGTCTTAGCAGTCCCACAGATATGACCCCAAACTCCTACCCTTCTGTAGATTTAATCTGTGGGTCTTATAACTTATTCATACAGGTATAATTACAACAGTTATAATGACAGCTATTAACCATCGTTTGATATCTTTGTGGGTGTGTGGATGAGTGTGTTGCCTTCAAATGTCAGATAGTGAACGATTCACATTTTCTACAAATAGCAGATGAAGGTTGCCCACTCTGTACCCTGCCTCTCACATGTCCCATCCCACTCTGTGGCTTCTACTGTCTATGGTCCAGGGGTCCAAGCTTTGGCACGGCCCAGCTGAGTATTCTCAGTTTACACCTCTGAAGAAACTGTTAGGCTGTGAGAAAGACTGATGAGAAAGTTCATACAGTGGCATTGTGCAAGGTAGGAAAAGTAAGTTGGAGAGATACAAATGTCGGAGGAGGGATCATCAGTTTTTCAAGGGCTGAAAAGGAAAAACACTGCTGTGGAAAGGTACAAAATTATAAAGAAAAAAGAAACCTGGGGAATTCAATAGAAAATGGCAACTCAGCAACTTGAGCATCTGTTTCAGACAGGAGTGGAGGATGACCATTTCCTTCCTGACCGAACCTTACCTGGCCAGCAAAGACCCTTTGGGTAGTTTTTTGAGACAGGGAACATAATACTGCTTATACTAGCCACTCCTTCCATTCTAGCTATCTTTTTTGTGAGCAAGCTAATAAATACTTGCTTTACGCTTTTAAATCGTATGTGTTTTATTTGCAGAGTATGCTTACACATGGCTAAAAAGTGTCTGAAGAAAATCACCCTGATAAGAAGGGTTAACAAAGAACCTTTTTTTAGGGTATTTAGTGATAACAAGTTATGTGAGTCATTTAATCAAACTTTAGATGTCTGTAATATAGACATCTTCAGTGGACAAACCTGAGCGAGTCCTGAGCTAGACATAAGCTATTTCAGGGTGCAATTCAACTGACCTATTTTAAACATCAATCTTAGGAGAAATCAATAGTGCCTTAGAAGTACCTCATTTTCTCACTATTGACTAAAAAGGGGCCCTAGAGGATTAGCATGGATGTAGATGGATCCTTTGAAGACATCTGTGTTCAGTTAGATGACCTCCACTCAGTATATCTAAATTTGTATGGTTTGCCAAAATCAGCAAACCTGATCAATTAGTTTAGCTCTCTGTAAGGACAGAGAGAGATTCAGTGAGAAACCACTAAAGCTAATTTTCAGACAGATGATCTTTCATTTCATTTTTAATAGATGTTTCCTTATCTTAAAGCTTTCTTCAACAACCAGGTCTAGTAATAAGCTCAGTAGTTGGAGCATCACATAATTTTACCTATTAGTACCTCAGGAAATTACATATTTCCACTCAATCCATATTAAGAAGGCATTCTGAACTTTTTACTTCAAGTGGTCTCCTTTATCTTACCTTACCTTACCTTACCACTCTTTCTTCCGATGACAGCACCTAATTCTTCAGGCTTTGCTTCCTCACTTACCATCCTCTTACTGCTATTTGAGTACACAACACCATGCTCTCAACATTGACCAGGTAAGAGGATGAATCATATAGCAGGTTTGCTGATCAAGTAACCATACACTGAAGGTAATCATAATCTGGCTAAATACGTAATGTATCACAGAGACCTTGAATAAATATGTACACTGCAGCACTATAAATCTTACCCACATGTTTAGACATACTCAAGAGTTTCCTTAATCACTTAACTCTCACTCTGGTAAACAACATATGGTAGCTGTGATAAAGTATATTTTACGTAATTTAATCCTTTTATGTTATTTCCTATGGGATCAGAAACTTCAGGTCAAATTTAAAGGTGACATACACGATGTTGTAAATTACACCCTCATATCAATGTAAAAAAAGGTGTAAGAAGCAAAAGAACTCAGAATTTGGCCCCATAGTTATTGTCCACTGATTATTTTAAGCGTGTATTTTAAAACAGTGAATATTACCATACAAAGCAGGATTTGGACTGTTTTGATCTCATTACCTGGGGGAAAGCTCTGAGAATGTTTTCCCAGTGCAGCCATTGTCTCTAACTGATGATCTTCCTTGTTGGCTCAATGGAAAGGCTAGGGGGAAAAGAATAGGGTTGCACTGACCATGCATGGTCTTCCCCTTTTGTTCTGTTACACAGTGAGGAAGGCTTACTGCTTCAACTCCTAACTTTTCGATACCTAAACACTTTATTTCCCAAAACTTTTTATGAAAATGCAGTCCGAAATGTTTTATTTCTTTTGGGTGTGTTCAGATTGTTTGGGCTGAAGGCAAAATAATTAGGCCCTGGCTGAATCCTGAGTTTCATTTCAGGATGTGGAAAACTATGGGACATGACATGAGAAGCCTCTGGTCATAACAACACAGTGAAACACTGACAAAAGTTACAGATCACGCCACAAGGGCTGGCTGGATTTCATAGGTGATAAAGGTGGAATTACATAAGAAACCATGAAACTGCAAGCTGCACAGATACTTGGAGGGGGGCATTGGGGACCTTTTGTGTGGTACAGTCTTGCAAGGCCAACAGCAGCTAGGTAACCATATGAGTAATGTGTAAGGCCAGAAGCATAAGGTAACCACTTGACCAGGGCTTTCTGTGGGAACCTGTGAGGCAGTCCCGAGTTTGACCATCACAGCCTAATAAGGAAAATAACCCAAATCTGTCATTCAGACCATACCACACAAGTCAAACTTTCTGAGATCAGGAGGTCCTGGGGAAAAAGAGGATGCTTTCATTACAGTAAAACACCCAGATGAGTGGATTAAATGTCCTGTGAACAGATTAAGCACCAGTATCACTGTGGCAGGTCCATTCCAAGCCCAAAGGCATCCGCATCTACTCACCACTTCCTGACACAGACTTTTTAAAAGAACACTAATGCTAGTGTTTTGTTAATACTCGTGTTAACACTAGCACCTTACTGCTTTACTATAGTGAATGTCATTTTCTGCAGACCAACTCTGCGACTCTGTTTTTTCCTCATCACACAATCACAGAATCACTGAGGTTGACAGGGACTTCAGGAGATCATCTAGGCAAACCCCCTTGCTCAGAGCAGGGTCACCTAGAGCAGGTTGTTCAAGGCCTCATTGCCCACTCTTCTACTCATTAATTCTTCAGTTTGTTAGTAAGGATGTTATGGAGGATGATGTAAAAAGCCTTGCTAAGGTCAAGATAATCAACATCCACTGCTCTTGCCTTGTCCACCAATCCACTCATTCCATCATAGAAGGTTATCAGGTTTGTCAGGCAGTATTTCCCCTTCAGAAATCCATGCTGACAACTTCCAATAACTTCCAATCCTGGAAGTGGTTTCCAGGATTATATGCTCCTTCACCTTCCCAGGGACCAAGGTGAGGTTGACTGGCCTGTAGTTCATTGAATCCTACTTCTTTCTTTCTTCCAGTCCTCAGGAACCTCCCTCACTCACCACAGCCTTCCAAAGATAAGAGAGTGGTCTTTTAATGATATTGACCAGCTCCCTCTGTACTTGTGGATAAATCCCATCAGGTCCCATGGACTTCAATCTGTACAATTTGTTTAAATCTTTCCTTTCTTGATCCTTCTCTATTGAGAGTAGTTCTTCATTGCTCCAGAATGTGTCCTCTTTTCAATTTTTTCTTCATGCAGTCTGTAAAAAGATTCTTTTATAACAAAATTGATACTGTAAATCAACGCAAGCACAAACCTTCCTCGTTCCTTTACTGAAATTTATTGTTTCACCTCCTTCTATCTGCACTCAGACATGACAAGGTTCTAGACAGAAATGGAAAAGAGTACTGAACTAAAATGAAGGAACAACATGATTACAAAGCTTCCCTCCTCTTTCATCTCCCTTTGCAGCTTTTGCCTTTGCTGTTTCATGCTTCTGTTGACTTAAATGTTTTGAAATGATTTTTTTATCATTTGGTCAGGGTCCACAGCCTTTGATGTACCTCTTTTCTTGAAATTTCAATTTAGTGTGCTGATGCTCAGAAAAGATCCATTGTTCAACAGGCTGCAATATATATATATGATGGTAATTAACGGCATAGACTGTATTCATTTGTAAAATGAGGGATTTTTTTCTAAAACAGCTAAGCTAAAAACACTAAATGAACTTTAGACTGAGAGAGGTCATGAATGTTTTATCTCCTTGAGCTTAGGTCAATCTGAACTTCCTGAATTCATTTGGGTAAATGATCTAACCAGTTTTACAAGAATGTCCTACAGATGCCACCATACAGTTTATTGCTTCACAGTAAGATTAAATAAAAATTAATGCTTTTTGATCCATTATCGCTGGAGAACAGTTTTCATTGGACTGTGATGAAAACTCCTTCTTTTCTAATCTGTCTGAAGAAAATTGGTAGCTGGTACAGATAGGAGCTTTTGTTCTCTATTTAATTTGAGTACTTTGGTATGTTTTCTTTTTAAAAAAATATATTCAGAGACTAAAGTTCTTCTTTTAAAAACCCTGGAATATTGTGAATTGTTTCAAGATACTAAATAACAGTTACTGTAAATAACTAAACCTCAATATAACACATTGCATAAGATAGTAAGTTTTCCTTTGAAGCAAAATTCATCACCAATTCTGGAATGACTACAACCTAATGCCACTGAAATATGGAGTGGGAAAGTATAAAGGAAGAAAACAGCTAGATCAGCCAAAGTGTTTCTCTTTACTGAGGTTTTAAAATTTTACTAACATTCCAACAAATCACAACTCAGTGTTAAACATCTGCATTACATTTTGGTATCCTAACATGGTTTAATTACAAAAGAAGCATAACCTCCTGCAGGAGTCCTGCTTGTAACTGCTAATGAGCAAGTGGCAATAAAATATCTTTTATAAATCAATATATAAGAAATTAAATATGACTGCTTGGACTTGGTTGGCTCCATAGCTAATGGAACTATAAAAGACATGATTAATTAGAAAGGTGTTTTAGAAAGGTTAATTAGTTTATTTTTCAAATTGTCTGCTGAGATAATGTGGTGGCTAGAAAAAATCCTGCATCACTAATTAGCCAATGATTTTTCTGAAGATTCAGAATAAACTTATTTTGGCCAGCAACTGCAGCTGACAGATAAATCTGTTTATTCATCGACAATGGTTTTAATTGGTGACATTTTTTAAAATCTCTTCTCATTTTCAGTTATTAGTGTAGAGTTAATCTATGCAATAAGAATTTCAGGATAGGATTATTGTTTTTAATCCTGTTAGAAGTTAGCAAACTTACTATTGGTTTTACCCAAAAGTATTATCAGATAAATCCTAGACCTTGACCAATATCTCAATTGGCTAGGTACAATCTAATCAGAAAGATGGCCTATGTCATCTTAAAAATGAATTTATAATTTCACTATAAAAGTAGAGGAAAAAATGAAAAAAAGACAGATGTGAAGAATTAGAATACTATAAAAATATTTGTTATCTATGTCTTAGCTCAAACAGACATAAATTTCAGGAATTTTTTGAAACCTAATAAGGTAGCTGTGAGGAACAGTGTTCCCTAAACATGAGGAGCAGTGTGGGAGAAAGCTTGACTGTGTGTGTTTGAAAGTATATGAAGGACATGTCATCATGGTCAAGAACTGACAGTAGTAAAGAAGAAATGATTCTTGATGGATGGCTAGTGAATGCCCTTGAAAACACAAGATAAGCAGTTCATGTTCATGAGACAGAGAATCTAGGGAGTTTATGCAAAGAGAGGGATCTCATGGATCAGGGAAATGAATTGGTGATGTTCTCAATAGGTACATAACAGATGAGTTTACAACTGTGAAGGCCAAGGAAAGCCTATATAGTAAATGATTTGCAAGGTTGATAAGAATCTAAGCTGGATCTACTTGGACAGAAGGATGGAGAAAGACCAGTAAGATTTATACAGATCTTGGGTGCATGAATACGTTAGTGCTCATAATCAAAGAGAATATCTCTCTTAATAAATTTAAGCGATGGTAAGTTAATGCTATTGTCTGCAGAAGAAAAATAATTAACAAAGTGATCTTAAGAGTGAGAAATACCTCAGATGGCTATGCCATATGGCAATTCATGAATGAGGGGTTGCAAATGCTCCCAAATATTTAGAAAATCATCAGAGTACTAAAAAGTGACCTTTAAAAATGCAATAATTTTGTGGATACAAATTTCATTTTCAATGAACAATGGCATAAATCTTGCATTTTATTCATTTCAACTCACTAAATGAATAGGCAGTAATGATCCACAGAAACATACATAAAGCAATGCACCATATTTATTATTTATAGCTTTTGTGAACTGTCTTGATCACTAACTAAAAAGATAAGAAATAAATAAAATAAATCTTCAAAGCAGAATGAAAGAAGCAGGGGATAATAATAAAATGAACTCTGCAGCAGTTTCTTATTTTTTAGAACTGATTCAAATATTTAAATAGGTTTGATTTGTACTAAAAATGAAAGTGCATTGGATCATTTTAGGCCAGGCTGTTTCTGAGCAAGGTCTTGTCTTCCCACACAAAAATTTTCTTTGACATATTAAAAAAAGATCTTAAACCAATATTTCCTTAGCTTCTTTATAACACTTGTTGGAAATACAGATTTCTTGTTTCTCTTATCTCTGCCATCAACACAATTTAGCAATGTCAATTCCTTAATCTGAGGTTATATATTCCTTAATCTGAGGTTTGGTTTGGTTTTTTTTTTATTTTCAGTCATCTCTTCGATTTCTCACTACCTTTCTATTTTCAGTATTCAGCTTAAAGTAATGTTATTTCCATCCATCACTGTCCCTGCATTTTCAATTTTCCTCTCAGCTTCTTGCAGTTCCAGGGCCAAAGCTCTCAAATTCAATTGCCATAGAAATATTTGTTATTTGAATTGTATCCAACCATTTACTAATACTCACAAAGGGTTGGTTATGGGTTTTGTCCTTCCTTTTTTTTTTTTCCTTTTTTTTTTTAACTGAAAGCCTGAAATTGCCTGATAAATCCAGTCTGTATCTTTCAGTGAGGGAACAATAAACAAAGGCCTTTCTCTCAACTAGTGGAAACTTAGAAATTAAGATGCCAAGTCATATAAAAATTAAGATTTAGTTTTTGAAGGGTATCTGTCATGCTCATCCCTTCCCTCATAACATAAACGATAAAAGTGCAAAAATTATAGAACAGAGCTAAGCAGAAGAAGCAGCAGTTCAAATAATGTTTTAGACAATGACTTTGTAAATATTACTAGAATCTGGATTTCTTGATTGTATAGATAATTCTGTACAAGTCTACCCATTTATGAAAAAGCTGGCTGTGAGTAAAGAGTCCAAGCTGATAAAAGAGCTGGAAGCCCAATAAACAGCTACTTGTAGGCTGATGATACCAAAGATTGGGAAAGATGACGGTATTAGAAAGAAGAGTTTCAACAATGAAAAATGCAGGCTAATCTACTCAAGCAAAAAGCAATCTGAAACCTGCTGAGTGACTTTACAGTGAGGATAGTGTTCAAATGCAAACAATTTAGTCTGCACAAAATGGGCTAATAAAACATGTCTTCAACAAAGTGAGGGAAACTCAAGAGGACTGATGGAACTATTAGAGTTCACAATCTCCTAAAAAAGTTTTCCATTGAATGACTCTACATCATTATCATTCTTGAAATTCAAGAAAATATTGTAGCTTGAATTGAATGTTTTGTCTGCCAAAATCTAGAAATCTGTGAGTCTTGTTCTGTAGTGCATACTTTGACAATACTGAGGCAATATTTAATGCCGAGAACATTTTTGGTTGAGCGGCAATTCCAAACAAATAAAAAAATTCTTGGTTGAAATAAAGCCTGTCCAAGTTTTCAGAGAATCAAGAAATTTAATAAAATGTCATTCAATTAAAATGAAAAAAAAAAAAAAAAAAATTTAGGCAAAATGAAGTGGTTTTCTGTGATCTGGAGCATTTGAGAATGTTCAGTTAAAAAAGAAAGGAATTTTGTAAATAAAAAAGAGTCATGAAAATTTTCATCTCCAATACTTACATTTTTCCCTGAACAAAATTATTTTAAAAAATCCATGTAAGTGGCGAAAATGTTTTCATGCCACTAAAACTTTTTATTGTTTTTTGCTTTCTTGATTTTTGATTTTACCAAAAATGTTTCCAAATTACAGAGTTATCCACTTAGAATACCTTCCTTAGTTCTTTGCTGAGAAAATACATCTTGTGCAGAACATGACAGCTTTTTATTTAGGGACATAATTTATTTTCATCAGGTGTTCTTTATTACTAGATTGGGTGTTGGGGTTTTTTGTTTGTTTGTTTTGAGAAGAATTAGCTTTTAACTGCAGTCCTGTGCTATGTAAAAAGCCTGTTCCCTATCCTTTTCCCTTACCCGATAATGAGATCACAGGTGAACATTCCTTGAGCTTCAAAGAGGAAATATTTCTTGTCCAAGAAACTAATTTCTCCTGTTCATACACTGGCGTTGGGTATTAATTGATGGGCACAATTCAGACTAAATTTACACATCCAAATAATTATTTTAACATGGGAAGGATATGACAGTCACCTTTTCCATTTTGAAGAGCTAATAAATGGATTCTAATGTCTCTCCAATGGTTGACTGTAAAGGGATCTCATGGCAAATAGATGAGTTACAGTAAATATATATGGTAAACAGTTTTTTTCAGTCCAGTGGATCCCACGTGATAAGTTTGGTCTGCCATCAGTGAGACAGACAAAGAAAAACACTTCCTGAAAAGCCAGGCAATTGCTTTGTACTCCATTATAAGTTAAAAATGTGCTTTGTCCTGCCTTCTAGTTGCACTGCTCATTAATTGGTTTACTGCTGTCTTACAGTTAAGATCGTTTAATATCTGGTGTAATGCCAAATGATGATAACTAGAAGAACTCATAACTTTTAATACCTTTCATCTATGAATGTACCCTATTTAAGGACTACAAGAACACAAGACAATGGTCTCATTAAAAAAAATAGTTCTTTTTTAGTATTCTTACATCAAATTCCCTTGTTCTAATTTTTGAAAGAAGATGAAGGATTGACTCTATACAGGAAAACTATATCCATAAAATGAAGAATTTGACCTCCATTTCTGGTCACTCATAGAAATGTCTTTATGGATTTCTTAATTCGGTGAAATTAACATGAATAGAGTAATTCCAGTATGACTATTTCAATAGATGTTGCTTATGAAAAAATAGATGAGCTTAATTGATTTTCAAGGTAAATAAATAAAAATTAAACCTGCAAAGAATGTGATAAAGCCATTTAGCATAAACTACTTCGGGAACACTGCGAGGCAACTATTAATAAATGTAGTACTTAGACATGACATAATGCAGTACACAAAACTGAGCAAGTACAACTTTCAAGATTTGGGCTCATAGAATCTTACATCAACAACAAGCAGTTTTCAGTTTAACCTTTCCAGTGAAAAGAAATTTCCTTATCTGTTCATATTATAATCTGTACAACAATTTAATATGTAGAGATGAAAAAAAAAATTAAAAACTGCCATTTTAAAAGGAATTATGGCAAAAAGATACAATACCAAAACCTTCAGTGGACAGTGCAGGAAGCATTGTAACTCACAAAGCAGAGATTACCTCAAGGTTATTATTCACGATGGATCTATTTTGTCAGGGAATTGAACTCATGACCCAAGTATTGGAAAATGCTGGACTTACCTATTGAGCCACAGAAAAATCTCATTTGCTGTAAGTAGTAGTCCTTTTAAACCCAGCTGAGAAAGTTTTCAGCCAAAAGGCCTTTACCTTGAAAGGGCAAAAGATTAAACTGAGGATAGTATTAAATGGAAAAATCAATGACAACTAGTTAAATAGAAAAGGAAACTCTCAAATGAAGATAAATAATTGGCCAAATTCATCCCTTGTGTATCTCTGTTTTCTTCATTAGAGACACACTAGAGCTAGGTTTGTCCCTGTGTGCAGAAGAACACGGAAGAGAATTCAAAAAGAGTACTGGATAATATGAAATGGCAAGTAGTCACCCATGGAAGTATTGACGTTAAAACTTGCTTCGTAACTGCAGATTGCTGAAAAGATCTGAATTATCCCTATTTTAATCTGGAAAAATATGAAGCAAGGGTTGTACAACAAGGGTTGCTTGTTGTGTCATAAGTTACTGATTCTTGGAGCTGCAAGTCAAAGAACCCATAAGATGAGAAGCAATTCTTAATTTAGTTCTAAATAGGGCAGAGGATCTGAAACAGTAAAACCACCATTCTAATAGTGACCACAGTCAAATAAATTCAAGGTTTTTATAGGAAAAAAAACCCCAAACCTAAAATATAAATATATTAAAAAGTAAAACTACAAAATAATGGACTAAAAAAAAAAAGAAAGAAAGAAAAAAAGGGCAAAATGCTTACAGGAAGCACAGAGATTGAACATATATGAGAAACAGCATATAATACACTTGTATCTCAAAATAAATTATATAAGAAAATGGAATAAAATCAGAATATTTGCAAAACATTACAAAGAGAGTAAAGAAATAAATAGATGTGTATAAGCAGTCAAAATAATGTCTCAAGAAGAAAAATAATATGTGTGTAACTGCACAGTAAGTTAAATTTAAATCAAATATGGAATACATAAGAACATTTTACAAAAGTTCCAGAGACCTAAAAGCTAGTATTTTTTGCAGATCTATGAGAAATAAGAATATTTTCAGGAAGTTGAAAAGAGGCAATAAGACTTAAAATAGCAGGAAGACAAAGACATTGTAATAAATCTAAATGAAGTATTTACATCAATGGTCTTTGTAGAGGCGGTCTCAGATATTCTCACATTAGGTGCACTATTTACGGTATGAAATGTTGAGGAAAGGTCTCAAACTGAATTCTCAATAGAATAAGTCAAATAACCAATGCATAAGCTGAACAGCATCAAAGCACCGCGACAGAGAGTATTTATTCAAGAACTGTAAAAAAGTTGAAATCTAAAATTGCTAACTATTAACCATTGGTATAGTCCATGTCTTCAGTGATAAAAGACTAGAATGTGATGTCATTCTTTGAAAAGAACACCAGGACTGACACTGGAAAACACTGACTAGTTTCTCTAGCTTGCATAATAGATGTCTTGGTAGAAACTGGCACAAAAATTGAAATGGTAACATCAGAATATTTTGGAGAAGATTCAACTTTTTTTTTTTTTTTGGTCAATATTATGCTTCACAAATCCATTAGCAATCTCTGAAACAGTCAATAATTGTGAATAAAGGTGATCTAGTCAGTACATCATTCTTTGATTTTCAGAAAGCTTTTGACAAGGTTACTTGACACATTCTGAGAGAAATAAAACTGATGTGGGATAAGAGAGATCCTTTTATGTATTAATGACTCATTAAAGTAGAGGAAAAAATACAAATAAATGGTAATTTTTCAGTTAGGGTAACATGATGGAATTCCTCATCCTCAGGGATGTGTGCTTGGCATGTAAACTCTTCAACATATTCATAAATGATCAAGGGAAAGGGAGTGATTAGTGAAGTAGCAAAATTTGTAAATGGTAGAAAATTATTGAAGGTGGTTATTTTAAAACGGACTGTGAAGAGATGAAAAAGAATTTCATGGTACTGTCTGATTAATCAGAAATAGAATAAATAAAAATTGGTATCAGCTAATGCAAAGTAATATACGGAAGAGAAAAAAACCACCCTAATGGTACGTGTCCAGTGACACACTGGATAAGTTATTGTCACTCAGAAAAGCAAGACTGAAGTGCGTAATTCTTTAAGGATGTCTTTTCAGTGCTATTTAGCAGCCACAGTGGCAAACAAAAAGCTGGGAATTGTTAGGAACAGAACAGGAAGCAAACCAGAAAATGAGATTAGGTTACTGTATAAGTGGATGGTGTGTTCATGTACTGGGTGCAATTCAGTGTAAAATTCTTGTTGTCCAGTCTCAAAAGAGGTATAGTGGAATTAGAAAAGAGACAGAACAGGATGATGGGCTGAAGAAGAGACTACCAACTCTTCAACCTGGAACAGAATAGTGGGTAGCAGTCTATAAAATCATGAAATGTATGAAGATACCGAGTTCACTATTTTTCACAACATGCAAACTGAAAGGTACCCAATGCAGTTGTCATGCAGTGGTCTAAAGTAAATGAAAGCATATATTTTTTCACACAGTTTATTTAAGACATCAAGTTCAAAAACAAATATGTAAAAAGGCGCTTAAGCAAACTAATAGAAGAAATGTCTACCTGTGGCTTGTCTAGATGCAAAGATTCACAGAGTTCCTAAACCACTGACAGCTGAGACTTGAGAAAGCATAGCAGAGAAGGTTTATCGTATACATCTGCTGTGTCTTAGACTCCATGGCCCAGGTCCAACCAGTCTAAATTTAGGCATTTGAGTTGGCCTAAGTGCCTATATACGTTCCTGTACACGAAAGAAAAAGGAAAGGTCTGAATTGAATTCTAGAAGTATATATTCCTTCTCCTGTTCTACAGGAAGCCTGAAATTATTTAGGTTGTACTTTCAAGATGTAAAATATTTGGCAAAAATAGCAACGTCTTTATAGGCCTTCTCTCCCAATATTTTGCTACTCATTCCTGCCCCTGTAGTGAGGCAGACCTCAGCTGGGCCATACACAAACATTTGTAGTTTGGGGTTGGAAATCAAATCAAGATAGTGATCGGGCTTAAAAGAGCCTCACACTTCTTTTTTTTTTCTTGAAAATCGCAGCAATTCCACAGTCTTGTTCACAACTCATCCCATGAAAGACTAGAGTCAAAGCAGCTGAGAGGAAAGGAAGTTAGTCACAGCACAGTGCGGGAAAGAGCCAGGTTGGAAATATCTTTGTTCAGTACTGCCATCCAATTCTTTATAGTATAAAACCATAGCCTCTAGCACCTCAATTGGATGAGATGAATCATGAATTCAAAGTTTTTCCTAAATATTCACCATATTCACATGTAGGACTAATTCAAGCTAGACTACAAAAATGTCTGGTCTGGCCCTCCATGGGTATTCTCATGTAAGTGTTCAACTAATAAAATTGAAGTTAAAGGGGTCTGTAATTATATTCTTGGAGTTGGCTGTACCTGTGATTTAAAGGTTTTGGCCTACAGGCAACAGGCGAAAAGGACACAATGCAGCACAAGATCAGTATTACTCACAGGGAAAAGACCGGACTCTGTCTAATTTGTAATAGTTGTCAGATGTACTATCAATACCATTGTTTTTTATGGTGAGTGTAGACAGTCTGAGGTGTCAAATGGAAACCATGGCTTGGTACAAGTGTCTTGATTTTATTTTAAAATTTTCATATTGTTTTTTGTCTCCGATTATTACACAGTTAGGGAGAAAAATACTTTTTCAGACTCACTTAGGGTTGTATGTGTAAATTTTGTCCAAGATCTTTTCCTCATTTATGTCTAAACTCTGTGAACACCAGGAATTTTCAAGAACATATTACTATTTATCTGCAAATTAGCTTTATAAGAATTCAGATACCCAAATACCCAAGCATAAGCCTTAATAAAATCTGCCACTATATGTATTTCTCATCAAAGAGAATACACCAATTATCTACAAATATTCTGGACTGGCAATTATCAGAAACTTCTAGTTCATAGTCAGAGTTACTGTCACAATTTCTGGGACTTTCTTTTATTTCAGAAAAGTAAATAGCTTTATTCTGTTCCTGTGCAACCTGATTCTTCCACTACTTTGTGTCAACTTACATTTGGTTCCACTGCGCACTTTGATGTGATAATATCAGGCATAAGCCAATAGTAAGTGATGAGCAAAAGAGGTGAATGCTCTCCCATGTCAGGAAAGACTTATATTATTCAGTACTGGAAAATTCTGGCTGATCCTAATTGTCTGCTGGTTCTGACATCTCTATGAATTTAATATAAACATAGCAATATGTAACAACTGAATTTTAATTCAAAGTTATAATTCACACTTAGATATTCATGGGAGCTGTATTTTTCAAAAGCTGGAAATTATTCATGACTGATTCACACAAGATAGTTTGAATTTTAGAATTTTGAATTCTTCTGGCTAATTTTTATGCCACTTCCTGCACCCTTGTAAATTGGTGGTTTTCTGTTTGTGTAAAATGCATACATACTGTACAGTGGATTTAACAGATTTCATTCTCCCCTCAGTAGGATTTCACATTGGCAACTAAAAGAGTGTTTGTAGGAGTACCAACATCTGTGCTTAAATTTGAAAAATAAATGAAATACATTAGGAAATCAACCAATGAAATACTTAAAAAAGAGAACAGATTTAACAGCTTGTTGCTCTAATTTGATATTCAGACAAACCTTCAGGGTGCCTTCTCTATTTTTAAGCAGAAATTAAGCTTCCAAGACCTAATGAACTATTCAGATGTGCTACTGCTAATGGATACTTGACTACAGAGGTAATATAAATTTAAGAATGTTTCCGTTTTTTACTATAAAGCTCTCTAAGCACCTCACAAAGGTTTCCAGATTTCAGAAAGTAAGACAAAGGTAATGTCTCATAAACTGCAAGGGAATGCAGACAACTGTTTGACAGATCTAATACACATTGAACCACAAGAGCAGAGAGGTTTTATTAATCTGAAAAAAACTAATAAATTGGATTTTAATACTGTGATACACATTGTTTCATGGTAATTAAGACACAACTTTTAGGATTAATGGAATATGAGCTAAAGCTGCAGTGGTTTTATATGTTTGGCAGCAGTGCAAAATGTTTCATTTATAGTACTGTGCTTACAAAGGTTACTACAAATGTTAACCTTCATGACCTTTAAAACCTCAGACCTTTGTCAAACAGTAAGAGATGTTCAGTGACCAATTTATTCTTCAAGAATTTCAATATACTGAATGTGCTTCTGCAAGGGTAGCTTACCTAACAATACACTAGCACAAACCTGCAATGTAGCTGATCTGTAAGATTAAAACATATCTAGGGTAAAGAAGCATGTTGGTGCATCATGCTCACAGTGTTGATTTACACTTGAAATTGTGAGATCACAGAAATTATGTATGCTTGGACTGCTGGGACTCCCTAGGATTTCAATGACAGGGACAACCACATAAAAGATAATCAGAACATAAATAGTTATTAGAAACAGACTCTTCCCTATGTCTTGTCCCCGGGCAATATTCCTTTTGTATTATTCTCACAGCAGAAACCGTCAAAAAGATCCCTGGGAATTACGTGAGCACAGAGAGACTACAGAATGCAATAATGTCAGTATAGTTTCCCTAGGAAAGTCTAAGTTATGGAAGAACTATGTCAGTTCTTGCTGCGATTTTTTCAGGAACGGAAACAGATACAGAGACCTCCAGAAGGGATGTAGTTTTCTAAGTTCAAAATTGTGCTCTTTGAACATAAGTTTTCCATCAAAAGCCAAAAAAAAAATTATCATTGCCTAGGAGAAAACCTTGACTGTTTTCATTCCACATAGCAAGTATTCACAGTCTAGAATGAAGAGTGCTTTTAGTAGTGCTTTCAGCACTCAGAGAGGACTTGCTGGTCAAAGCAAGCTCTGAAGCTAGACGTTTAATAGGGAAAAGACCTGGCTTGCCTTAATTCTTGTATGAGGATTCCACGAAAGACAGAGTTAATAAATCTTTTTCTAGTGATATATTTCCACAAAGAAGCCCCTCTTCACTGCATGTTCCGGAATTGTGAACTATGCCAACAGCAGCTGGCTTTACGTCTAACAAGCTATAATGCTTATTGTGCAGATAGACAGTTATCATCTCCATGAGGCCCCTCCTAGCCCTGTTCCCACTCTACTTTTATTTTTTGAGTCAGTACCCAGAAGAGAGCTCTATTTCAAGCTCCAGACTTGAAGGAGTTAATGCTCTTGAACCTTTGCTAAGGAGTTGAGTTTACATATGCATACAGAGACATAAATTATGTAGAGAATCTAGGCTAGACATGGGTGGGCGAGATCAGCCCATGGCAGACACCAGGGAACGGTGTGCCAAGTGGCTGGCATGGTGGTTCTTCAACATCTTCTTCAAAAGCCTTACTGTGCTGTCTCAGCACTGCCTCATCTCATCTGACTATTTCTGACATGTGCACATGGGGAAAACTAGCTAGGAGTGAGGAACTGTAGAACAAGTCTTCATACCCATTCTCATTTTCCAGGTAAGGTAACTTGGGACTGGGCAAGCCAGCATTAGGAAAACAGCAGCCAATCACAACACTCATTGTTTGGGTCTGTTTTGAGGAGGAAAAAGATCAGAAATTGGGTGTTGTATAGGGTCCATCCAGCAGAAACACTATTTGGTACGCAAATAACAACTGTTCCTGTTATACTTTCCTCTATCTGCAAGTTTGTAAACTCTCAAATCCTGAATATTGTTGATTCAAAATGATCACAAGTCAGACTAATCTGTGTAGTGGAGAACGGGGAGGGGGAGGAACAGCCTGTTCAAACAGATCTTCGGCATGGTTTTGTTCTGTTGCTGCCAAGGACAAAATGATACCAAATTTATACAAAAGTTCTGTGACTGGCCAGTGCTGTCTTAGGCTCTGATAAAACTGGTTTCTAGGCAGTGCTAAACCACCTGGAAACCTTGGATGATGAGTCAGGAGTTTGGCTCTCAGCACACCACCAAACACATGCAGTGGGACAAAATATCCAGTTTAAGAGGAATGCTCAGAAGGACCTCTTTTCACGGAAACTGAACAGCTCATATGTCAGTGGTACTGGGATTCAGATGTTAGGTCTGTCTTTAAGGTCCCACACACCATCCAGTGCCAGACTACTTTAAGACTTCTGGAGGTAAAAGTTAGTTAATGCCAAACAAGAATCATTTTGGCAATTGCTAGAGTCCAATGGTCCCTAATGAGGTTCTTTTAGATATCCCACATGAGGAGGTTTTATTTTAAAACCAAGTTTACTTATTTGAGGCTATTTGACATTACATGGGATTTTGATTCAGCAGTGATACAGCAATATACTGAAATCACAACACAAGCATAATATAGCAATTGCAATATACAGTTGTATCACAACACAAGCATGATTCCTATTACTTGTCTCTATACGCCAACTATCATGATGCTGGGCATCTCCAGTCACTGGGAAGGAATGCGTGGGTTGAAGCCAACCTGCTCTCTTCAAAGTTGATTTTGTTTGTTGCTCCATTTTTATACTCTGTCTTGGGCTCAGCCACATATACACTTCCCCCATACTGCTCTGGCTAGCTCAGATCCCCTTTGTGTTGTGCTTTCTTTCCAACAGCTGTGGTTACTCCCTATATTTTTCCCTGAGCTTCAAAAGCTCAATGCCTATGCACATCTCTTCTGAGCCTTCTTCTGTTGTGGGGTTGTGTTGGTTGGTCACAGCAACACATAGGCCAGCTCCTTTCTGTTGCTATTCATTGCACAGCAAAGAATGCAGCCTCCAGCGAAAGATGTAACTGTGAACACAATGGGGTGTAGGTCTTACTTCAGATCAAGAAAATGGCTTGCATACCCCTGGTTTCAGGCAACTAGCAACAATTCTTGAAAAGGAACCCAAACAACTTTTTTGTTCACTTCAATTTTACTGATTTTCATCTTCTTGTTTTGTGGGGTTTTTGTTTTTGTTTTTTTTTCTTTCATGTGTCAGGTTGACTAAAGATAGACCTACTGAAATGCAATATAATTGTTTGTGCTTACAAAAGGATGAAGTTTCGTTCATAAAAACTGTGTCCTAATACAGCGAAGTAAGTAAAGCACCCAGAAAATGAAGGCTGGAGATTTAGCCTGTAGGAAGATTGAGCAATATGGAAGACTATATGCACTCAGAGGTAGAAACCTTATCAGAAAAGCAAAGTTATTGTGAGGAGACTTTCGGTAATTAAAAGATATCTAATTCAAAAATGCAATAATGAATTCTGTAAGTAGTGGTGCATGATCTTCTGTAAGTGCTATATGATTTTAATGTTACTGATCAGACAATCAGGTTAAATTTCTGGTCAGAAAATATCTGTATGATCACATTTTGGAACAGATCCTCAATTTGCACAAAGTGGAGACTTCAGTTTTTATTAGCTATGGCTCTAGCCCAAAGGATAACCTTTAAGAAAAGAGCAAGTGATCGGTAGCAAAGGAGAAATATAAAAATGTAGGTTTCAAGGGATTAGTACAAGAAAACTTCAGGGATTCACCTGAAGGCTTTGGAACTACCTTGTGTAAATTGCTGAAAGGCTGTGAATCATATTGGATTCAAAAGATGTTCTGCATACCTTTGATCATTTACATTGTACATTCAATATACATGAAGAATTTAAATGCCAAGCCTGTAAAAGCCAGGCACAAAATTCTGCAGTAATTTTTTTCTACTAAGTCTTTAAGTAGGGCAAGAACACCCACCTTTGTATACAGGTAAAGAAGGACAATAATTTTAAGCTAGCCTTATCTCCATGCCTCATCGTGACTTGCAGCACCAACCTTGCTACAGTTCTAGCACTCTTCTACATCTGTAAAACAGCTGGACACGTTTAGGTCCAAGGTACCAGACAGGATTCACCTGAGACTGTTGAAAGACAGGGACAATGTAATTGTAAGAATGCTGTTTATCACATATGGAAAACTATGGTAATCAGAAGAGGTCTGGCAACTGGAAATATTAACACTATGACTATCTTAAAAATCGGTAATAAGGAGGACTTAGGGAACTACAAGCTGATCAACTTCACCTCACTCCCTGGAAAGATCCTGGGGCACATCCTCTTGGAATCCATTTCCAAGTAAATGAAGGATGAGAAGATGATCAGGAGTAACCAGCATGGATTTAGGAAAGGCAAGTTGTGCTTGACTGGCTGGATGGATGAAGAGTGAATGGTGGATACCTCTATTTTAGTAAGGGTTTTCACACCATCTCTCTCAGTGCTGTTATTTGAAAGCTGTGTGTATGTACTGAATGAGCAGACAGTTTAGTGAATTGAAAATTGGCTGCGCTGGCAGGCTCAAACAGCAGCAATCAATGGCTGGGTGTTCATCTGGTGACCTGGAAAGAGTAAATACTCTAAGAGTTAGTGCCAAGAGCCATAGTGTTCAACATTTTCAAGGGTGGTCTGAGTGATCACACACAATGCTTTTGGAGAAAATTTGCAGATAACTCTAAGCTAAAGGGAGCCTGAACCTTCAGTCCAGGGGGACCTTGATAAATTTGCAGATTAAGCTAAATGATATCTAAGAAAGTTCAGTAAGAAAAAATACCATACCGCCTGAGGCAAAATAACTCCATACGGTGTGAGAAGTTACTAAGAGTTGCACTGGGTGCTGGATTAGATAGGAACCAATAGAGCACTCTCACTGTAAGGCAGAATGCATACTGGCTACATTAGGAGGAGCATGGCCAACAGATTGAAGAGACTTACTATTCTGTTTCCTTGCTGCTGGTGAGGCCTCACCTAGAATATTGCATATAGGGGTCGCAATATTATGTGTAGAGGGCTACCAAGATCACCAGAGGCATAGATGATCCGTGAAGAGAAACTATTTGAGCTGAACTTGTTTAGTCGGGTAAAAAAGAAGGTAAGGGGAAATGGGGAAATCTTAATAGCTGCTTGAAACAACTTGAATGGTAGTTAAAAGCTAACAGAGCTAAACTCTTCTCTGTTGTGTCAAATGACATACAAAGAGACAATGGCTACAAATTATTTGAGATGTTTAGGTCAGATAGTGTGAACAAAAACCCCCACAGTTTATAAGGAAGGTAGTACTGTACTGAAACAGTTTAACCAGAAAGATGGTGGAAGGTCCTTCCCTAGGAGTTTTAAAATGCTGCTACCAAAGCCACATCTGACCTAATCTATGTTGGACATAGTATTGCTTTCAGTGGAGGCTGGACTAGATGACCTTCAGAGGCCCCTTCCAACCAGCATATGTATGATTCTATATGTATGTCTGTGACTTAGGTCCTGGTCCTCTCTTCAACAGGAATATATCACAGAAACATGTTGGATTATCATCCAGTTTAAGTAGTTTGGTTTGTTAAGTGTGACTTGGAAAGATTTGCCTATTTATGATTTTGAAGTACTTACTAGGTGATTATTGCAGACACTTGTGTGCAACAGCAGAGGCAATGCTGTGAGATTCTCCATTGCTCTGCTGTGTTCTACAACTTTTTTTTAATCCCTCTTTTCTCACGCTGCTTGTGCACACGTTTCCTGGAGTCTAGAAAACAATGTGAGATCTTCCTTCCTAAAATCTTTTGTATTTCTCAAACAATGTATGAACAGTTGACGAAGGGCTTGATCCTGCAAAATTCCCAGTAGGATCACTTATGTGGTTAAAGTTAAGCAGATGCTTAATCACTTCATTGGATCAAGGCCAGACTGCTCAGCACCTTGTAGAAAATCAAACCTATAAAGTGCCTGCAATAACTTTGTAAGTTAAATAACTGGGTTAATGACTGCAAATCATCTTAATATCAAGAATACTCAGCTAAAAATATGATTTGATAACATTTTGGTGACAAGATTAGAGGTAATCAAGTATAGTAACAGTAAAATTACAATTAAAAAAATCAATTCAAAGTTTGTGCCAAAAATATCTTTCTCCTGGTTAATTTTTGAAGTCTCCAGATTTTCTAATTAGACTTAGAAAAGTATACTTGAAAAAAATTAATCATGCTTTTTGCACAGACATTATAAGTGCTCCTACATTTTTCACTGAAAGGTTAAGTCATGTCAGGTGAAATTTTACTGTAGACCAGAATTCCCAATGAATTTGAAAAGCTAATATACCGTGACACGTAGAAAACATTTAGAAAAGATCAGAGAATTCATAGCTATTTAAGGAAAGAAAAAAGAGCAAAAAAATGCATGACAGAAAAAAAACATCTTACACACTTAACTATGTTAGTGAATAGTCTTATTGCTCTTTTTCTACTTAAAATTCTTTTTATTTTAACTTAACCTTATATATCTTGCACATGCTAAATAATGGTTATATGTTCTTCTTATCAGGGATGACTTCTCTCTTCTTTTTGTTTTCCAGGGATGGGGCTAGTGTTTTTCAGAGCATTTATATAAAATAAATGTGTTGTTCATGGAAATGATATCAGACTCAAACAGCTTTAGAATTTTTAAATACAAGTAAGGCATTCTTCATATCATGTAATCTATATCTGTCTTATAACATGGCAGAAATACAAATGAGCTCTCCTAAGTATGTTCTTTTCCAAGATAATCTGCAGGTGCCCCTGTACTTCCTATGAATCCTGGGCAGGTGTGTTATGTAACAGATTTTGCTGCCAAGCCATTGCTGATGTAAGCAGCTCATCTCAAAAGAACTGTCGCCCTGAAGGAATGTTGTAATACAACATTTTGGACCCAGAATAGCCTAAAAATGCCAAGCAGCAGAGAACAGAAAAAGTAGTCAAAATTGTATCTGACAGTATGGTTATCTTTACAGTATTTTTGCCTATGTGCTATGCTAGGCTATTGAAAATCAAGTATATAATATGAAAAAGGTAGCACACTTCACCTATAACTCTTCCATGACATCTGTGGTGGAAGGTCATGTGAAGGTTACTGTAAAGTCTGAATTTGAATGAAAAACTGATATCTGATAAGAAAGATGTTTACATATGCAATGAATGCATACTACTTGCAACAGAGACAGGCAATTGAAAACACACAGACTTGACACGTTGTGCTATTTTTCCTGTCACTTATATCAATTAAAAGTTCACTTAGATATAGAAAATTAAGGAACAGGTGTATGATATAATAACTTTAGATTAGCCTTTTTAAGTAGCAAATATTCTGCCATACCTACATGGCCCATAAACTTTTTCTTGTTTGGTAGTAGTGTCATAGAGTCCATCTGTACAGGAATAAATGGAAAGACAAGCTATCGCCAAAACCCAGTAAGGCTATGATACAAAGCTTCAATTAGCTGACATTCTGTGTTCAGTTTTAAAAACATTTAATGATAGATAAGATTATCAGTATTTTCAAAATGAAGCTGGAATGACCTTTATATTTCTGGATTAAATGGATTAATTCCTACTGTTGTGCTCTGGCTTTCACTCACAATTGAGAAGCCTTGTTACAGCTCCTATTTAAGTAGGTCACAATTTAAAAAAAATAAAAATTGGCTAGATTTAGAAACATTAGCAAGTAATGGTATTTTCAGGAATGCTAAGACTGACGCAGATGAGTTCCCAATATCAGCAATTAAAAAAAAAGTCAACTTACTGCTGTCTACATGTGGACATAATAATAGACTCATGTATCTTTAGACATGATTTTAGGCTCCTATATTGGAAAAACTTGGTCTTAATGATGCTATTGGGGTGCTATTACTGGATTACAGCCTAGCCCATGCTCACCTTGAAAGAACCACTGAAAACTTATGGAAAACCTAATTACCACAGAAACTAGGATTATGACTTCAAGAGCATAATTATAAAGAGTAGATAAACTCCTGAGAAAGAGATCCTATTTTCATGTAAATGTTACTACTTATAACGAGTGAAGGGAAAATGACCTGGAAAAACTGCAGAAAGACAGAATTGTTTTTAATAGCTTGTCTCCCAGAGTATGCTGTGACCTGTCTTATGATCTTTAGCTCCTTTGTACTTTTCCTGCAGCTTCTATAAAAAAACCAGTATTTATTTTGGGAAACTGAAACCAATAGCTCTTCTTTTTTTCTCTCCACAGTTAGCAAGCACAGTCCTCACTCACAGACCAGGGATTTTATTCATTCAACAAGTTGTATCGTCCTTTAAGAGTTAGAAGGGAATTTTTCCTTAGTGAGTACTGCTTTTGTTTCTAGAGTGCCACACCAGTAATTCAAACAGGTCAATGAAGGAAAATGCAGTGGCCTTAAAAAGACACCTGGGTTGTTGGAATAAATAAAATACACTGATTGTTCAGCATTCAGGCTTCAGACTGGAGCTGCATGAGCAGAGCTGAGCACTTTCTATTGCTACACCTCACTGAGGGAGAGGACAGGCTTGGGATGACTTCCAGGCAGTCTCAGTCTGAGCTGAGAAAAGCAAAGATTGGTGGGTCAAGCAGAAAGCCTCACTACTTATATAACATTAGTGCATGGAGCATTGTTTCATTTCATGAGTTATGTCTCTGATACCTCTTGAATTAGTAATGTAATACTTTTTTCAGGGAAACACTTGCCTCAGTAGAAAGTCCTTTGATATTCCTTTTTTGGCAGAGCTGGTAGAACTCAGCTACAGTCAGAGAGGAAGAAGAGACAGCACTTATACCCAGAACATTATCCTTTAATTACTTCCAACTTCAGGTAACATGAGTATAAAGAACAGTCAGAAAAAATTATTCCAGAATCTCTGTATTTCTGACAAAAGAATAGAGCTAGATGCCATTATTCTTGCTTTCTGATGCTATGGATTCTATTTTTGGGGCAAAACTACTGAGAAAATTTGACCTAAGTTTGAAATAATTTTGTTCTGACAGCTTAAATGCACCAAAAAATATATTAAAAACTTACAGGTCATTCACTTCTATTTATTATATTCTATTTTCTATT
>NW_009195156.1:66575-67833 GCF_000690835.1 Fulmarus glacialis | reverse complement strand
CCACCCTCTGAGCTCTGATTGCACCTGAGGGTGGGATAACTTGGCACCTCCGCTCATCCAGCCTAGAAGGACACCAAGTGGTCCTGCATGCTTTGAATCTGTTCCTGCCAGGCTGAGCAGCAAAGCCTGCAGAGCTGAGGCGGTAGTTCTGCATCTACCGGTCCCTGAGGCAGGAGCTCGCTGTGCACCTGTCTGGGGGGGAGTGAACGTGAGCAGATCCTGCATTCCTGGCACATCCCAGGACTGCTCGCAGCTCTCCTTCCCAGCAAACTCTGCAAAGTGCTCAGTCTGCAGAGGTTAAGTGCAGGCTCTGTTCCTGCCTATGGAGGGATGAAGCACTAATACCTAATGGCTTTCTGAAGTGGGCTCTGTCTTGGCTCTTGCACCGGTATGAAAGGGACACTTGTGAACTAAGCCTCCAGCAATAGCACATCCCCTTTCCCCTCTACTTTTGTGACACTGCTGGAGGAACCCGCCTGGGGCTGCTTAGAGGCAGTCCTGCTCCTCATCCCCCAGCCCTTCCTTCTGAATCACCGAGAATTTGGTTGCTGTTGGATTTTCCTCCCAGAGGGTAGTGGAGGAAGTGCAGTTGGCTGGTAGAGCTGCATTCCCCAGGCTGTATTCCTGTACAGTCAGGAGGGAACGTGTGATGCAGTTTGACCTCTGCTACAACACTGCCAGACAGTCCTAAGAGTAGCATGCCTGACCCAGGCTTTCACTTAGAAAGGGTGGCTTTCCAGGAGCTTTCACAGTCCAGGTTTCCAAATCCCTGTGCTTGCTTATCTCAGACTGTGACCTTTTCTTCCCTGACAAATTTTGTGCTTGTCTCGATGGTCTACAAGAAAGATTTCCTGTTGTGATACACATGGGCCTCTTGGAGTTACTCCAGCCTCTGCACGAATTCACCCATTAGCAATTCAATCCTGCCATGGGTCCAGGAGACGCTGAAGTGCTGAGTGCCTGGCAGGATTGGGCTCCTGAGACAGGAAAGAGACCATGAGCCTCTTGGTGAAATCTAGATTCTCACCCTAGTTCTGCTACTGACTTGCTGCTTGACCTTGAGATAGGACAGTTTGGGTCTGATCCAGCTCGCAGTGTCTCGCTGTTACTTACGCTGGGATCTGCATTGTTATTCGACTCTGGTGCCTTGTTTTCTGCAATCAACAAAATGGAGCTAGATACAGAGCCCACAGTTGCATTGGTTATGGGAAGCTGCTGAGACCTGGCAATAGATGATGTGACAGAAGCCTGAGGTATC
>NW_009195156.1:36633-66544 GCF_000690835.1 Fulmarus glacialis | reverse complement strand
AGCGCAGGAAGTGGTGTAAATGCCCTCCTCCTCCATGGCCAAGATTTTCTGCTGAAACAAGCTGGCTACAGAGCATCGTCTCTGAAAACTCAAACTGCTTCGCGCTAGGAGCGTGCCCCCCGAGACCTAACTGGGGGTTGATTTTCTGTTGTTATTATTACATTTGAAAGCTTGATGTAAGCTCTCTGGCTTGGTCAGCAAGAACTGACACAAGGTCAGTTCTTTATGTGTTATTAACCACAAAAATAGTGGAGGTTTGGCTGTCACAGCCTTGACAGTGTAGAACAGCTCAGCTGTGATGTCATTACAGCTCTCGGAGCAGCATTCCACAAAGCCAGGATTCAGGCAGTCCCAAAATGTTCTGTTTAAAGTGCTGGACTGATTTATGATGATAAATGGGACTTTATAAATGGATAGAGGCATGGGGAGGAGGGGAGCCAACAACTTAACTGATTAAATGGAATTCAGTGGCCTGATATCCCACTGTCTCTCCAGTCAATTCTGCTTTAGATCTGCCTACCAGGTGAAAGGAAATGTTCTTCCAGGACTAGATAAGACTCTCACCACAGCTCTGCTTTGCATATAGCACAGTGAGGAGATTTGCTTATATGAGTCTGATGTTTGCTATTTTTCTCACTTTGCTTTTCTGGCAAGGTGAATGAGGCAGAAACAAAGTGTTGTGCTGAACAGTGCTTCAGACAGGAGAGCTGGAAACGTGCAAGGTTTTTTCTGGGGACCCCAAGCCAGTGGTTACCCCATAGTTGCTCCATGGAAGTTGCTCTCTCCTGAGCTGGCCCCCAAATCCAGGATAGATGAGAGAGAGCCTTAAGCAATTCATTAGGAATTTCCTCTGTTCCGTGGGACTGTGAGGCAGCAAGCCTGGGGCAGGGAGGTGACTTGACATTGGTCTTTCTACAAAACATAAATCAGAGCCAGTCGCCAGCTTGTTTTTTCTGTTCCCAAGTGACAAGGGCTTGTGGAGTGTTCACATGGTCCTCTGTGTTGAAGTGGAGCTTCCTCCTCTACAGAGCTTTTAAGGCAGACCTGCTAGAACAAAAGTTGTGGGGTAAATCCTTGTAATGGGCTCTCTCCAGCCTTCCACCTTGCACGAAAGGAATTACCTGTTTTTCAGATGTGGACATGTGAAGCTCAAAGAACTGATGGGTTATCAAAGACCTTGCAGCAAGTCCCTGCCAGAGTTAGGAGCAGGCAGCAGACGAGGCTCTGACAACCAGACAGGGCGGTCTGTGGGTCAGTGTTGGGCCACAGGACTTCACAAAGTGATCTGAAAAACCATTGCTAACTCCTCCCTCCCCTCGATATAAACCAAGCTTTCTTGATCCCTGTGAGTAAAAAAGCCTTTTATTCCTTGCTTGCCTGCAAGTAGACAAAGCGGGAGAAAACAGAATTAACACATGAATGTTCTGAGTTCATCCTAATTTGGATTTGTAAATGAAAACTGTCTTCCCTGTGGTTGGTAGATTCTCCCTGCCTCCTCCCCCGGAAGGGTAGGTGATTCTGGGATGAAGAAGGATGTTGGAAATGGCACTAAATCATTTGGTTATTTCTCTGTTAGAATATACTTCTACAGTTTACTGCATGTTAATGTCGTTGCTCTTAAACCTTCTTTTTCTTCTTTTTCCTCCCTTATGCATTGCCTCTCAGCACTGGAAAGCCCTATTTGATCAGGTATGTGAACAACTGATATATTGTCTCTGTCTTGTGAGCAAAGATTCTAACCTCCAGTTAATTTCCTCTGTACTAGATTTTCCCTGCATTTAAATTACAGCCTAGGAGTAATGTGCTCCATACTCCCAGTTCCCAGGATGCTGGTGTGCAAGTCATAATTATGACTACTGCTTTGGGCCTTCCTCTCAATTCCTCTTCAGAGTAGCCAGGGACAGAAGTGGGCCCAGCCTGGCCATCCCTCCTAGCACAGGGGCTGAGCAGAGGTGCTGCAGCAGATGCTCTTTTTGCTGCCAGTTGCGCTATCCTTGCTGTGTGGATTAAAGGATCTTCTACTCTTTGAGGCAGGCAAATTAGGACCTGTAAAACTAGCACTGTATTCTTTGAAATGGCTCTCCAGCTGCTAAACTGACTTCTGCAGGGTTACATCCTCCAGGGGAGGACCTGCTGCTTTAAACTTGCACAGAATTAGCAAAGTATCTGTATCTGTACCAAAGACTATGGTTGTATCAGGTAAATGCCTTGGGTTGGATCTGTAGCTGGCTGAAATCAGCACAGCTCTGTAGGGCTCTGAGTTATAGCTGCTGAGAATTTGGGTTGTGGATTCTAGTTTGTAAATTATGCTTTTAGCTGCTTTAACTGACATGTTTGTTTTGTGGTATTCCTTCCATCTGCCAGGTTGAAATGTGAAGCAGCTATAAACTGAAGGATTTTTCTAGGGTTGATTTGCTTCTAAACTGCAGCACTCTCTTGATGTCATAAACTTTTGTGCTGTTGTGTGTGTGTGTAAATGTCACCTTCTGTAAGGGAGCTTACTCTGATGCTGGCATTGTCCTGGCAATACTAAAGTTCGTATGGGATTTCGTCCCTGCTTTATGAGGCGATAATCTTGCTTCTGCGTCTGGCTGAACTGCAAAGCCAGAAGCTGTGGTGCAGTCTCTGCAAAAGGATGTCCTTGGTACCCTGGGGGTCCTGTTATCATCCAGCTAATAACTGGACTGCCTGTTCCGATGAGTTCTCCTTTACAGCTGGTTAGCCGTGACTGACTGCTAATCCACGTGTCTGGACTGCCGTAATTTGTTGTTGTACAGTCAAGCAAGCTGGCAGTTGGGAATTAGATTACTATAATTGTTGATCACACCTAAATTGTGGGTGTATTTGAATTTGCTGGGGCTCGTAGGGTATGCTGCCACTCAAAAGGTGGATGCAAGATAAATTGCTTGTGGTCTGGGCTGAATGTTTGTTTCAGCCACTTTGAATTCTCCCCCATCTCAAATGTTGTCCTTAATTTGGAGTCTGATTCTACAAGCACCCTTTGAAGTCATTGAGTCCTTGTGGGATGGGGCTCTTGGCTGGTAGCTACCTCGGGCTCAAAGAGAGGAATCTGTTATTTCCCCCTGGACTTGCCTGAATAGTAGATGGGGTTTTTTTTCTTTCTTTTTTTCTTTTTAAGGGAAAGGAGAGTGTGACTGTTGGATTTACAGAACATTACCCCAGTGACAAGGGAATGGGCTGTAAAGGCAGACCTTCAGTAATTAGCTATGTTTCAATTAGGGCTGCAGCTGAAATTTAAGCCTTGTCTGTAAGGCTTTATTATCAAAGAGAATGCAACCTGTGACAACTAGTCATAAGTCCTGAATAAATCAATAATGTCCTTGTTGCCTGTGGGCAAAGCCAAGGAGCTGACGTCTTCCTTGAGCGTTATATCAGCAATGCAATGCAATTAGCCCTGCAGTGCATTGCAAGATGCTGTTTGTCATGGAACAAGGTTGCTATTCCCAGCAGCTCTGTGCTGGTAGGAGAGGGGAGTGTTTTGTTTAGCTCTGATTGGCATCCATGAAACATGAGGACAGTCTTAATACCTAGAGAAAGCCTGTGTGCTGAAACTTGGAACAGTTGCAGCTCTCCCTGGGAGATATGACCTGGCCTTATGTGTGCTTAGAGTGGAAATGGGTGGCCAAAGATTCATGTGCCCTGTGCGTTTGTGACTAATGGGCTGGGACTGAAGTTTGATAGCCACCCTCTCAGCTGAGACACATGGGCCTCTATATTCACCATCTTCCAGGAGAGCAGCAGAGGAAGAGAAGGCTCTGGAGAAAGTATTAGAGCAGTTGTGAATTCACAGGCTGGGAGTCTGAAAGTCTCTTGTTTTGGGGGTGATGGAGTATGACAGCAAACAGTGCGAGGGAGGGGTCAGCATTTCCCCTCCTCTTGTCTTTGAGGGGGGAAAGAAATTATTATTAATGCTTTTTTTGTTGTTGGGAGATTTTTTTTTAATACTTTTATTTAGGTTTACTGACAAAACCCCAGGTTTCTATTTAGACATACAAAATTAAAGGGTTTGGGGTTTTTTATGACAAAACCGCCCCCCCCCCCAACATCTTAAATTAAAAATTCAAAACTTCTTGATGAAAATTGCTGCTCAGCCATAAAGCAGTGCTATTTGCTTGTTTATTTTGGGGAGAGGAGTGACTGACAATGCTTTCTGGAGGAATTTTTTATTTGTTTTGATCCAGCTCTAATCTGTCACACTGGGAACCGTCAGTGACTCAAGCCAGTATCTCCAGCCACTTGCAGATTTCTTCTTTTTAAGAAGTAAAAGAACTTGAATTTGGCAAAAAGGCAGAACTGCTTCCTAGGTCTTGAGGTTCAAAGAAGCCCACCCCAGGGCAAAATCCTGACTACACTGAAGCAAGTACCAAAATTCCTCCTGCACTTAGTGGGGTCAGCACTTCACCCAAGAGTTTGGGAGCAGGCAGACATGCGGCTTTTCGGTGCTGCAGCCAGGCAGTTACAGTACAGCTGCTGCTTCATACTGTGCTTACGAGATACGTTTTTTATTACGAGGCCATGGCCCTCGGGCAGCTCTAACTCACTTTTATATGGGAACTTTTATAGGGATTCATACATTTATTTATTGTGCTCATAAACACCCTCCACCCCCACACACTCATTAGCTCCGCATCTGCTGCCTTCTGCAGAGCCTGCACCGTCGCTGAGCACTCCACGCTGTCTCTGTGTGGAATCCAAACTCTGAGCAGAGCAAGGCATTGCCTCTCACCATCCCTCCACAATCACTTGGGGTTTTCTTCATTTGTTCTTCACTGGCCAAAACCCCGGGGTTTTTTTGTTAATCTTCTGGTAAAGTTAAAAATGCAACAGTCCCAGGAGCAGGTCCTGACAGTTTCACACTTCTCTGTGCTAATAAGATCCCTTGTTAATTGTCTTGCACACAGACATGAGAACATCTCACTGTCTTTGTTGAAGCCAAGTTGTCCTTTGGTTAGAGAGTGAGTCTCCTGAGGGGCTGTTCCTGCTTTGCTATGTCCTTTCTAGGGCGTTGGGTGCCCTTCTTTGCCTCCATGTCCCCAGTGCCCCTGCTTTAGAGATGACTGCAGCTAATCGGTATTATCCAGTCCTTGGCTGTGCTGGGTGAAAGGAGCTGTCTAGGAGGACGATCTTTGTTATTAGGACAGACCTGCCTTCTGAAGGTGGCTTTTAGCATTGTTAGATGACAAGAACTTGTATCATCTTCTCTGTTTCCCCATCCCCATGGCTGCTGAAATTTCGAGAGTGAGTTAACATTATCAGTCCTCATCTCAGAGTTCTCACTTCTTCTCACCCGTACTCTGGTTTGTAGTCATGACAACAAACTTGTTTTAAATAGACACACGCAAAACTCTTCAAAAAGACCTTCCTCACTGGCTCAGCACCTTGATCCTATCGCTTGTCAATCCAGGCTGTGTTTTTGTTGCAGCTGCTTTAGAAACCCTGGATTCCTTCCTGAGACTTGTACGTGGGTGTGATGGCAACAGATGAACAGAGTTTATGGGGAATGCAGAGAGATGCCAAGTTACCCTGTCTGTGTAGGCAGCTAATGGAAAACTTGAGCTCAGAAACAAGGCTGTAGAGATACCCCGGACCAGACGTACACTTGCCAGGAAGAGTTCAGTTGCTGACACTACCAGCAGTGGGTGCAGCTGAACCTGCTCTGCCGTGGTTTCATAAAACCATGCTGACTTTGCAGCCTTCTTAAATCCAGGGCTGGTTCCTGCAAGATTGAAATTGCAAAGCAATCCATAAAATCAGGCCAGCTATGATCATGGTTGGTGGTAACCGAGAGGGAATTATTTTGAACTCAATGATCTTTTATGTTAACTGTGTCCCTTTTCTCTGAATAGCCTTTAACACAGGCAGAATGAGCTATTTCCCTGTAAAAGAAATTCCTGTGTTTACTGGGGCACTGTTGAGCTAAACATCACACTTCACTTTGAAAAGTTTCCCTGACTATTGTTGCTGGCTAACCCCTACCAGCTGTGGCGGGAAGACCTCGCCAGGCAGGTCTCTTCAGAGGGACCACCGCTCTAGGCAGCGGTTTGTGCCTGGAGATTTTACCACTTTCTCTGACAAACTGCTTATGTCTTACTGCTGGTTTGTGTGGGTCACTGGGAGCAGGAGGAGCAGAAATTGTAAGATGAGGAATAGGAAATGATGGCAGTGAGAGCAGCGGTATAGGCAGGGGGGTTGAGCACAGGGTTGTATGCCACCTTCAAGTCCTTGCCTGAATTTTGGACTATCGCTGCCTTTTTAGATTAGTGTTTGTCAGGACATATGTCCACGTTTAAGTGGAATGGTGCTGCAAAGAGGAGGTTATAGGAACTGGAATTAGGAAACAGTCATAGACTTGTTACTTCATCTCCTAATGTGAACTGGAGAATCAGAGGTGCTGGTGGGAAGACTGTCCACGGTGATAACAGATTAGCATCCAGGCCCTAAAACCAGGGTCTGCCTTGTCTGCTATATTAGACGCTTCTGTGAGCATGACAAGAAATTTGCCCCCTTCTCTCCCTCCACCAAGCTGTGCATTGTAAAGGGGAAAGACACTTTAAAAGCTACAAGGGTCTCTTGGCAATGCACAGAGGGGGTTCTGCATCTGCCCCATGCCTTGAAGTCTAATCTCATTTACAGTTGTCAGCGTGGGCTGCTGGAGGAGATGAAAGGCAGAGGACAAGGAGGGAGAATAGATTAGTCTCGAGCAGAGGGCACTGGGAGTGCACCTGCCTCTGCCCCGCTACCTTGAGGAGGGGCGGCAATAGCAGCTGGGCATGTGTCATCTGCTGCTCTTTGAGGCGCCCAGCCATGGAGCACACGATTAATGACTCAAGGGGCTGGGCTTTTGTGAGCGATAAAGCCCTAGGATTTAGGCAGGGCTTTCCATCCTTTTTTCTGAGCAACGCCATTACTTTACATTTCTCAAGTGGCGTTGCGGTCGCAGGGAGCTGCTGTCTGTAACCACAATGCTTCCCTTTCTCCTTCCTCCCCAAACTGGGCTGACCTTTGTCATGCAGCATTAACCCTTTGACTCCTCCACTTTGGGTTATGGGGTTGGGAAAAAAAAGACAGTCCCTTCAAATTCATTGCTCTTTGGACAAACTTGAAGGGAAGAATGGGCTGGTAAGAAAGGATCTGTTTTTGCTGAAGGAGATTGGTTTGCTGATGCTGTCTGAATTATCAACCCTTTGCTGCCTTCTGCCAGAGGCTCTTTTGAATACAGCATCCCCCAGGAGAGAGGAGAAGGGAATTTATCTTTCCTTCAGTCAACGAGGGAAACTGAGGCATTGAACGGCAAATAGATGTCTGAGAGACTATTCCCTCTGCAGGGTAATACCTTGTCTTTTACCCTGCCTGGATTAGCCTGTGTCCATCCCCAGTGTTGTTACAGTGGATGGCAATCTCCCAGCACTTCAGGGCTTATACCCAGATTTGGCTTTTAGCCACAATACCTGGAGTGATGGCTCAGCATGAAAAAGCTACCTGGAGGTCATTAATGATCTTCCTGCCTCGTGCAGGATGAACAGCAAAAATTCGCCAAGTTCCTCCTTAATCTTCTAATACCTCTGTACAATGAACACCAGCCAGCCCCTAAGCTGGATGCGGATCTCTGGGATTGTCTGTATTTACACCTTCCCTGCAGCATGAAAGGTTTGTGATCAGCTACCCCATTTCCCCTTTCCCTGGTTATTTGCATACTCCTCTCTCCAATCCCATCAGCTTGTATGTGGACTCTTGGCTTTGCCTAGTGCAAAAAGTTGGGAGTACAAGACATCAGTACGAACCAGACATCAGCAGTGTAGCAAACACAGCACTATTAAGCTTGTGCTGGTAGAAGTAGGCATCTCCTGAAATGTTTCAAGGAGTCATAACAAACACACCGAAAAGCACATGGAGGCTGAGTCAGTCTTACACAGCTCGTGAGTTACTGGCAGCTTGATGTCTCTAGATTTGTAAAAGCCTCAGGAGGCTTCATACTATTACACATTTGTGTACCTTCCATGTCTGAGGTGCCTGGAAACCTGCACGTTAGAGTGCAGCGTCCAAGAGGAACGGCAAGCTGCATTCAGACTGTTGTATCTCGCTGCTGCCTCCTGATCCCAGCTGCAGTGAGAGGCTTTGGTGGCGAATGCTCTGCCGTTTCAGCTGAATGTGCGGGATGGTTTTTAAAAGGCACATATATCCTTGCTAATGCATTGTTCTCAAATCCTGTCTTGCACATAGAAAATCACTGAAGCAATAAGAATGTTTAAACCTGCCTGTTTAAAAAGAAAGGGGGGGAAAAGGCTGTAAACACAGGGTGGATTGATGCTGTTCTGTAAATCAGCTGGTGCATTGTGCTCTGTGGCTGCGTGCTCTGTTATGACAGAGAAGGGGAAGAGATCATCCTGTCTCCAGAGGAACAAACCAGTTGCTTAGCGAGCAGAAACAGTTTGGAGGTGCTTTTCTACACCATCATTACTTATGCCTGTAGCATTTACAGGGCTTTTAAAGTTATTCTTTACCAGACCTGGAAAGCAAGTGTTTCTCCTCTGTGGTAGGAAGTATGATGTTCCCATTGCCTTCCGGTATGTGCAGTTGGTGCAAATGTACCGGGGCACGTTTGCAAATTAAATGCAGCAGTGGGCGTGTTTGAGTTTGACAGCAGCCAAGGAAGCTGTGAGCTCTTTCTGCCTCCTCACTAAGCATTGTACAATGTGTTGGTCTGAAATCAGCTTGGTACCAACACACCATGAAGCAAAGTTGTGGGGTTCAGGTGATGGGCTGTTTTCCTGCACCATTGTACATATACGCTGCTGAGGAAAGCTGATCTCTGAATGCTCTGGATTTTTGTGTGATTCAAACCTTGCAGTGTTTGACTGTTCAAGCTGTAGCACTTGGGACAGTCACTTCTTTCCCTCTCCTCTCCTAATCTCCTGAGTGGTGGTATCCCACCTGATTCAGCTACTCCTGGTGACGCTGGGGATATTCTGTCGCGAGAGATGATACGTCTTGGTGAAATGTGTAGTGAAAATCCTGAATGTTTGTGATCACACCTGTCCTGATACTTGTTTTTGAGACCAGTCATGATCTTCTCTGCCCTGATGGATTCCAGCTGGCTAATTGTACTTCTCTGACAGTAATTTCAGCTGGAAAAGTTGGCTTTTACTTTCTGCCATGTGGGGTGAAGATCATCCAAAGGACTCCATAAGGTCTGACCATCCAACTCATTGTAAGCCTGTGAAGTGTTTCTTTTGGATGCAGTGTTTCTTTTGGATGCAGTGTTTCTTTTGGATGCAGTGTTGGAGTAGAGGAGCCTGGAGGTTGACTTCTGCCTTGGGTTGTCCCTGTGTTACGTTGGGTGTCCGGTGCAAGGGCTGCTGTTGCGCTCTCATCAGCTGCTCTGGGACCAACCCAGAATTTCCCAGTAGGAACTGCTCGTCCTTCTTTAGAAAGTACAAACCAGTAAAGAATTGTAGATTCTCTGGAAGTGACCTTAATTAGCAGTGACTAATTACCGGTGCCAGTAGCGTGGGGTTGTTCTCTGTGCCAGGGAGTCATGAAAAGAATGCACAGAAGTCTCACTTGGACCTTGAATTCCTTCAACTCTAAAATCTCAGCACTAGCAAGACACAGAGAATGTATGTATTCTTAGTATATGTTCCTGTTGCTTAGGAACAGCTGTCTGCAGTGACCCTGTGTTGCTGGTGAGAAGAGTAACAATGTATGAAAGTGATGTTAAACAAGCAAGATCAATCTTACCCCTAGGAACTGTTCTTTGCGTTCTTTGATACTTGACATACTCTGTAAGTAGCGTGTACTCTGGAGTTTCCTGAATTGCATGAGGAAAAAATAAACGAGGCTGCTGGAGGCAAAGCTGTTTGTGACTACCATCAAACCTCTGGTCTCATGCGCTTTTTCAGGGCAGTGTTCCCTGAGGAAGCATCTCTCTAACCTCTGTGATCCTTCACGTTTAGGTACCAGTGATGATGGAGACGCTACTTTGTGTAGCATACTTGTTTGTGATGTATGATTGTAGGGGAAGTGCTTGTTGATGACAGCCTACAGCCAGCGAGACATAGCCATGCTTACCTTTTGGCAGAGAAAGGATCAATATTACAAAAGGTGAAAAATTGAAAGTTTCACAAAAGCTACCGGAGGACTTGATCCTCTGTGGTCTGACTTGGCTAGCAAAGCACTTGAAAACTGTGACAATTGTCCTGGACCCATTATGTCTAACATCAATGGTATGTTTTGCTGGGGCTGGTATGGTGTGTGCCCAAAGGGATTTGGAGGGCAAAGTGGGTTTGCGGTTCTGCCCCTTGGCTCTGAAACAGACCCAAATGCTTGTTTCCCTCTGCTAGCTTCCTGTCACTCCTCTTGCGCATTTACTTACCCTCACACTAAGAAATAATGGGAAGTGGGCCTTGAGCATCTTTTCTCATTGCAGACAGTGGCCTCCGTGGAAGGATGTTGCTTTTTAGCCTTGTTGTTTGCACTGGGCAGGACAATGAAAGTGTTTCTTGTGGTTCCTTCTTCCGTTTGAACTGCTGCCTCTTCCCTTAGCTACTCCCTGTTGGTTGCTAATAGAGGAATTGCTTTTGCACGCAGTCTTGTTATCACTGGATTTATGTCTCTGGGTTGTTTTCCTCCCCATCAGCAGGGAAGGCACATTTTTCCTTCATGTGTCCTCTGACAATAGTATTTAGGTTTTGGAGGAACGTTTATTTTGCATTGATTGCAGCCCCTTTGGGGGAGACTGCTGTGAAGAGCATGGGAGATGGTCCTGATGCTGCTATCTTTGGTCTCTGAGCTGTGCCTGGAGACCATGGCTGGAGGAATAACTTCCTTTCAACCTAAATACAGTGTCTGAAGAATCTTTATAGAGCTGCATGTTTGCTTTGTCACTCTTGGACTTGCCAGCCCTGGGGACTGTTTGGGGATGTCTTGTGCATATGTGTGTGTATGCAGGATTGCTCTTGTGCCTTCAACATGTTAAATACTGGCTTTTTTAGAGGATTCTCCAGTGTTGGGCATCCCCACCAGAGGTTTTTGCTCTTGCAATGCTTTTCAGTCAGCCTGTATCCCAGAGGCTGTAGCGTGCTGGCTTGCTTGTGTACTCCTCACCTGATGGGAGCCTCCTGCCTGCAGTCATTGCCTTCTACAGCATTTGGAGAGGCCAAAGCCATGTCTTTTTATGAATGAGTGCAATGATCAGTTTATCTACCTGTCAGGCACAACAGGAAACACGTGGTGGAGAGAGCAGCAGTATAGCTTCATTAGTTATATGTGAGAACTGAAGCTGGCTGGAGTATAAATGCTGCACTGTCCCCTTCAACAAGACAGGTGCATTCAGTGACATCTCCCAGGGTGGTGATAGCCAAAATGTCTAGCAAAGAATTGTCGTATGTGTCTGAAACAGCATCTTCCAGCCTTATTCCTTCCCTCTGTGGCCCCTGAGCTGAGAGCTGCCGTTGCTGCATTGATTTATGGGATCTTTTAGGGTTGGTACTGGTGGCCAAGAAGAGTTGGGGCAGAAAGTAATTTGCCAGCTGCTGATTTATGGCCCTAGTAAACAGTCCTGGAAAGCACAGTGAGAATTTTCTGGACCTTACGCGGTTCCAGCTGACTGGAAACTCCAGGCTGTTATTTGACCATGCGGAGTAATAAAACTGTGAAAACTAATTAACTTTTGGGCCTACTGCAAAACAAACTAGTTCATGCAAAAAATTACTCCACGCTTGCAAGCAACAGTGACTTTATGAGCTTGTAAGCCTGTATTTAATGACCAAGCATGCAGTATGATGCGTGAAGTGTGTTCCTTTTGCTGACTTCTAAGCCCAAACAGAATATAGCAAGCTCTACTGATCACTGAGGATCTGAATACCAGCTTGGGATAATGCTCTCTTGCATCCTTATTAATTATGTAGCCGATGTGTGGGTGGAGGTTTGAGACAAAGCTGCATTGGATGGTTTCTTGTAGTCTAAAACAGCCTAAATTATGCACACCCAACCTGAGCCGAAGCAGTTCATTCAAGGAAAGATGCTCTCTGCAGTGTGAGTGCTATAGTCTGAGGTCATTCTCTGCTCACTGTTCCCCGTGAGGTGTAGCTGAATGAGCTCTTTCGCAGTGGGAACACCAAGGTGTTTTTCTCACGTTAGCAGGCAAACAGTCAGCCCTGCTCAGGACCTGCCTCCTGTGATGAGGATGCTCTTTGTGTGCCAGTTGTGACGGTGACATCAGAGAAGGGAGGTTTCTGAGTGCCCTGGTCTTGTGTTCCTTGCCAGTGACGAGACACTTATCAACATTGTATAGATGATCCAGCCTCTGTCATCCTACACCGATTTGGAGGGAGGGAATGACTGGCCATTCTTCCTGCTTAATCAGGTTACTGAAGTAACCCTCCTCCTGTCCTATTGCTCCTGCATTACTCAGTAGCCCTTAATACTGGATGTCTAACTGCCTGTATTGTTAGAGTCAAAGCTGTGCCTGCTGATTCCTGTTCTCCTTTGCTAGGGTCTGTCCATTTAGCTGGTAGCAAAGCTTTGTGTGAGCCTTTTGTTCACTGAGACACATGATGCAGCTTTGCCGTTCTTTTCTGATCAATAACTCATCACCCCAAAGAGCAGAGCTGGCCCTTTTGCAGAACATAGGGTGCTCTGGAATAAGCTATGCAGTTGTTTGCTATTTTTGAGCTGCACAGGCTTGAGCTGCGGTTCCTCAGAAAACTGTAGGCAATGCATGGCCTGTCCTCTCCCCCTGTTGAGAAGAGAGGGGAGGGAGGTTCAATATTGTACCAGGCCCCTTTGCTGCCCCGCTACGCGGCTGTGGAATGAGGAAGCTTGATCTGGAGCTACCTGCTGTGAGGGGAAGGTTGTGTGCTGGCCAGGTCTGTGCCCACACCTGGGTCGCGTGGACAGAGCATCTCATATCTTGGCAAGATACTTGTCATGATTGCTGATACAGGAGCAGGTATTTGGAATTTAAAAAGAAACCATCTTAAAGGCAGGAAAACTGTGATGAGAATTTTTTAAAATAATTTTTTTTTTTTAAAGTTCCCCCCCCTCTATTTCTGATGGATGTGCTTGAATTGTTGTGGTATTCAGTACGAGAGTACCAGCTAGCATGGGTCTATTCCCAAGCTTTAGTTTTCTCCGCTAAGCTAAGTATTATTGCTGAGATAAAATAAGTGTGTGTGCGTACTCACTGCTATAGAATTCTGCTTTTTCACGCATCAAATCAAGTCCCTGTGGATTTTCACCTCCCTCCCAGATCTGGCAGACAGCGAAAAAGGGAGCTATTTTTAACCTGAAATGTTCTGTGTTTTAAGTCCAGAGTATAAAATGTAGTTTTTCTCCTGACAAGTTTCATGGCTGATTGCTATGAAACTCCTTGCCTTTAAAGGAAGGCTAAAACTTCCTACAGGAAGGGCAGAAGTTCTGATTTTTGGGGCTATGGATCTTAGTTCCTTTGAGAAACTGAAAAACAGTGGCAATCACTGTCCTTGGATTGAAGATTTTACCAAGAAGGAGGAACAATTTAACGGAGGAGTCTAGCAAAGTCCAGTGTGGTAGAGTGGTATCAAGAGACCCAGTTCCCCTCCAGGAGGGGAGATGATGGTCACTGAATTAGGAATCATTTGCCTGAAACAACATTTCTAGCAACCAAAGAGATCAGCATTACTGGTAGAACGGTGTTTACGCACCTTTCATCATCTTCTTGCTGTCACTACAGTTCTATCATCCCACTGGAGTCACTGCTCCATCTGTCCTCTTTGAAAGGCTGGCATGTATTGTCCAGGAGAGAAGATTAATTTCTGGTCCAAGTGTTCTCCCTGCCCAGAAGAAATGGGTATAGAAAACGTTTCTTCTTCTCCCCACGGGAGAGGCTGTATGGGCTGTTCTGTGCCTCAGCCCAGTCTGATGGGTCAAAGGGGAGGTCACTTTTCAGAGCAGGTCCATCCTTCTGTGCTGACTGTCCTGCACCCAGGAGTGTGATGATGGGGATAGCAAGTTGTGGCCACCAAGGCGCAGACACTTGTCTAAGCAATAAGGGCTGAGACCTCTGGCTTCTTTTTGCCCTATAGGGAGGAGGAGGGAGAGAGGCAGAGCAGATCTGAATGACTGTGCGGGCAGGCTTGAGTTGGGGAAAGCAACATGCTCAGTTTTGCAGGATAGCTTTAGGTCAGGACTTCAGGCTAGGCAGTAGGCTGGATGCGTTGGGTGTGACAGGAGCAACGTTCCCTAGTCAGCGCTGAACCCTGCTGCGTTTGTCCCTGCAGCACTGGTGGAGCTGCTTCAGTGCAAACCCCAGCTCAGCTTTCTTCTGGCTCCCGATGCTGAAGGGGTTATTTGTGACAGTCCAAGTGGTCTCTGTGCTGGTGGCCTCTTGAGCTGGGACAGCCCTCACCTGCCCTGCTGCAGCTTTGGTCAGCACAGAACTACAGCTAATGAAACACAAGGTAAGAGGAGCTTCCTGCAGTTGTATGGGCAAAATTTTTCCTTGCTGAATAAATTTCCATACTGGTTACCAACCTGGCAGCACCCTGCAGACGTAGCCTTTGTCTTTGCTGTAAGGACTGTCTAACGCAGCCTGTTGGTCACAGCATCCTGGCATCTGATAAGGCTTAATGGGACAGCCAAGCTCTGAGCCCAGCAGACCATCCGCAGTGCTGCCCTGCAGTGTGCTCCTCTCTTTTCTGCCTGATGCAGCAGGGGAGCAGCACTTGTCTTCTGGGGCTGGCTGGATCGTTGGTGTTTCTGCCTGGCCTTCGTCTCACCGGTGTTGCTCACCAGATACGTCACTAAGCAGCAGCAGAGAGAGACCCGATGGCTCAGATCTGATTAACTTCTACAACTTTATCCTGTGTCTTAATTGGGTTAGCTGCAGGGGGGTGGTTTTGCTGTTGTTCCTGTTTTTTTCTTAAACAGGTACTTATCACTGTGATGTCTGATGCAAGCAACAAGTTAGAGTAGCAAGACCTGTGAATAAACAAGTGGTGTTTGTTTTTGCCCCACTGCTCAACTAGCAGCTCCTGCCCTTCTGTTCTGCAAAATTACTGTAGCTGATGGCTGTGAGATGGGTCTGAGTAAGCCCTGCAGTTGGGTCTCTTTGGAGGTGTGGGTCTCGCCTTACAGCCTAGATGCCAGACCAAGAGCCCCTGATTGCTAACTGCAGTTCTGTCACTTTTGGGAAGGTTTTCTGATAACACGCAGTAAACATTCAAAGCAGTATTAACTTTCCATGTCCAGTTTCTTTCATATTTTCTTTGAGTTTTTTAGTTTTCTTCAGGGCCTGATTCTTCTGCACCTTAGCATTTTTGCTTCTATCGCTGCAATGGCTGTGGGCTGTAGGGAATTGGCAGCGCTGCAATGGCCCTTTCTCTTCAATGACATCAAAGTTCATTCTCCAGTATTAGTTTGTTTAGTTTCGCAGGTGGGAACATGGAGTAAGGAGATCAGTGATCATATCCTGTTACAATGGAGGACAGGCTGCTACAGACCTAAAAAAGGCGTGGAATCTATTCGATTGTGGGATTGCCCCTCATTCCTCTGCTGTCTACCTGCGTGGTGCCCAGCTGAGAAAAAGGAGAACCAGTTTACAGGAGACTTTCCCCCATGTCCATTCTTCTGCCTGCAGCACCCATTTACTTCTTCAACAAACTTAAAATAGAAGCCTGTTTCCTTGCCATAGTTGTAATTGGCACTGGAGAGGGTCATTCACCTCCCTGGGATGATCGAAGGGGTACATGCTGCTGAGAAGCGCTCTCTTACATCTGTTTCTAGATAGTTGTGCACAAAAAGAGTGAATTGTAGGTGTGATATCAGAGCACGGGTCTGTTCCAGGAGGAATGTAGATGTACCAGCACCACTCTAGCTGTTATGAGATCAAACGTGCTGTTACATTAAAGCTGGTAATACTGCCTGGCTTGGCAAAAGGGCTGAGAAATTGTTCCAGAGTTTTGTTATGTGTTCAGATAAAGTGTCTTCCATAGTGAGGATCAGGCCTTTGAATTTAGTCCATGTACGATAGCATGGGTTTTAGTGACTTGGTGAAAATGTAACCCCAAGGAATTCCCTCTTTGCACAGGGCTTGAATGTGATTCGGTTGTGAACACTGCGTGCGTCACAGTTACAGTCTCTAAGTAGAGAGTTCAGTGCTTCATTGCTTCTGGGGTGCCTTTATGGGGTGTGTGGTTGTGAGGCATGGACTCTGCTGCTGCTCATAAAGAAAATGTGATCATTAAGTTGAATTACGATGGACGTTGGTTTCCTTTTTCAGATTTAATGTATTCATGTATTTTGTGTCCTCTGGGCCTCAGCAGCTTGAGGGCTGGACATGCAAATTCATAGCTGCAGAGGATGACTGATCCATTAATAGGTGGAATTTGATGCTCATAAAAATGAATGCATATAATGTTGCATGGCAATGCCTTGCTTGAATTTTTAAGTTGCCTGAGGATCTCTTACTTGGAATTCCATGGCTCAGGCTATATTTGTTACAAAAGCAATACAAACGGAGAGGCCCTGTGGTTTCAGAGGGTTGGCTATTCTTTTGTCTGTGAGTATCACTTACACTTTTTCTGTATCAAATGTTATTCCAAGAAGCTGTGAAAATGTGAAATGCAATGATATCTAAAAACAAAACGTTGCAGTCCAAATTCACTGTGTCCACAGAAATATCTGTCTTTGGAGATCTTTTCAGATACTATTTTTCAGGAAAAACCAAGTTTTTGTAGATAATTTTTTATTACTAGGCTTTCATGGAGGGATGTAGAGGACTAAAAGGATTTGGTGGGTCATTGAAATAAGTACAGATCTGCCACTGTGGGGTTTTAAACACAAGATGAAATCCTGGCCCCTCTGAAGGGGCCTCATTTGCTTCCTTTGGGCCCCATGCTAATTTTGTTACTGATTTCAGAAGGGTAAGGACTTCCCCTGATTTTAATTTCACAGTGTTTCTTTAAGCATGCAGACGTAGAAATATTCAATTTCTTTTGTTGAGAGTTAAAGGAAGCTCACACAACATGCACCCCTTCCATGGTAGAGCATTCATGTGATAAATTTCATTTTTCAAGCACATGAGGTTGTGATGATCCCTCAGATATCGAGAGGCTGCGCTCTGAAAACATTGGCGCTTCTTGCTTTTCCTTTTAGCACTGTGAGACCAATACTTCAGCTCTTCATCACTTATGCAAGTCTGGGCTGAAGGGGCAGTAGCAAATATGCAGGGAGAATATTGTGATACGCACCATAAAGTTGTGCCAAGGAGAAAGGAATATCCAGGCTCAAATGAACTTTTCCCCTGAGGCTTCTATGGTTTGTTTTAATTTTTCCTAAGGTGAAGTGCTGGATCCAAGCCTTGCTAACAGCCAGCATCTTTCATGTCAGGGAAAAAATTCTTTGCTAGCGTCTTCCTTGGCCACAGCCTCTCTAAATGCTGGTGATTTCAACGCAGCAGAGTTTGGCTTTGGAAAGTCTATTGTTACTGTAATAATGTACAGCTCTGTGGGTACCGCATCCATCTCTGACTGATCTGTTCTCATAAGAATGTATGCCAGGGTTAGACTGAACACTGTCTCCATTTTGCAGCCTGATGAAATGACCATGGTTTGGTGTGTTTCTGAGAACGCGATCAAAAGAACCAGATCTGCTGTGAACCAGGGTGAAGTACCAGTGTGGGGTGGCTGGGGTGTGGGTGGCACCTTCATGGTGCTTCTTCCCCGCACTATGGTGTTTGAAAAAAGAAATCCCGTAGAGGCAAGTGGGGATGCTTGGTTATGACATCTTGCCTCTGAAGTTGTGATTGCAGGGGTTTGCAGTCTGCTATGGGTTGGTGTAAGCCCGTCTTTCAACTTGTAAAAAAGCTGCTGTGTTTGCTTGAAGGACATCAGGCAAGTATGCAGACAAAACCCAGCTGCTTTTCTTCTGAAGGCTTGGTCTCTCAAGTAGTCGGTGCCCAAGGTTCTTGGGAGTCTTATCTCAAGTTGGTGAATTCAGTGGCGTCTTTGGATATCAGTCACTCTTTGGGGCTGCGGAAGGCAGCATTGCACTGGGGATGCTTCGGCCAGGTCACTCTAACCACCAGCTCCTTGTCAGAGAACTCTGGCCTCCTTTGCTTGGGCTGGGCTGCAGTGCAGAGCTCCGCACACAGCAGCGAGCTTGTACGGCTCAAAGGTAAAGGAATGGTAAGACATATAGGATTGAAAAAGACCTCAAGAAATTTCCCCCCTTCTCCATCAGCCCCCCATCACAGATCAAAGTTATCTAGACTGTCCCATTTCCTTGGTGTAGGAGGGATTCCCACTTTTAGCTTGTCTGAGACCGGGTCCACAAGGCCTGAGAAGAGTGAGTGGAGAAGCCTCCAAACTCTGTAGAGGTGAGAACTGGAGCAAGCAACACTGGTCAATTAAAATGGCCGTATGAATTTCATTGCCATAGTAAAGACTAATGTTGGCATGGTTTAACCCCAGTCAGCAACTAAGCACCACACAGCTGCTCGCTCACGCTCCCCCCCACCCCGGAGGGATGGGGGAGAGAATTGGAAGGGCAGAAGTAAGAAAACTTGTGGGTTGAGATAAGAACAGTTTAATACTTGAAATAAAATAATAATAACAACAACAATAATAAATTGTAATGAAGGGCAAAACAAGAGAGAGAGAGAGGAACAAAACCCAGGAAAAACAAGTGATGCAACCACTCACCACCCACTGACTGACGCCCAGCCTGTCCCTGAGCAGCGATTGCTGCCCCCCGGCCAACTCCCCCCAGTTTATATACTGAGCATGATGTCATATGGTGTAGAATATCCCTTTGGTCAGTTCAGGTCAGCTGTCCTGGCTGTGCCCCCTCCCAGCTTCTTGTGCACCTGGCAGAGCATGGGAAGCTGAAAAGTCCTTGACCAGCGTAAGCACTATTTAGCAACAACTAAAACATCAGTGTGTTATCAATGTTATTCTCATACTAAATCCAAAACACAGCACTATACCAGCTACTACGAAGAAAATTATCTATCCCAGCTGAAAACAGGACAAATGTAAAGTTAGTTAATTATTTTATGCAATAGGCCAGGAATTAATCTCACCTAAGCAACCCAGCCTGTTGTACCTCCCTACCTGCTACACAAGCAATTATTTATGCAGTGAGATTTTCTAGCATAGGAATGCTAAGGGAAGAGTATGCTCTGTGTTGAAGACAGCCATGGGAGTTTGACTGGCTTGCTTTCTAGCTGTGTTCCCTCCCTTGGCTGATAGGTGAAGAGGCTGATGGCCAGCTTCCAGTTAACACAGTTATTGTGCTAGCTTACATGGTAACTGTGCTGAACATCCTGCTACTGCCTGAGAAATCTCATTTCTGAAGAGTGATTCTGCTGAAATCTTTGTCCGTGGCAAGAGCTGAGTCAAAACTCTAGTTTCCCCCTCCATGTTGGGGAGATGCCCAGACTCAGGGTGCAAATCCTCAAACCAGCAGTAGGTTTGTGCCTATCCTACATGGGACAGAAATATTGCAGAGCCCAAAGCAGCTGCATGGCTGGGTCACAGCTACTTCCTTTCTAGTGAGAACAAGCACCGTGACTGACTCTGTCACTGGCTTACATCTGTCTCCAGGGGTGCAATAGATTTGCTGTCCCATGCATGCTTATGTGTCGTACTTTACTGCAGGGCTGAGCAAGGCTAAAAATCTTGCCTGTGTATCTCCTGTACAGCTCCTCCAAGTCGCTCAATGTGATGAGCAGAGCCTGGTTATATCTGTTCTCCATCTGTCCCTTCCTCCCTCATCTTCGCTATCGTTAATTGTTAGCGTCTGGCTTGAAAGATTGCCTCTTAGCATGGGTGCTGATGAGATCTTTCCACAGAGGATTAAGGCTGGAGTGAATTGACAGGAGACGGTATCCTTGCTGTGGGAAGTTTGCCAGTTGTGTGCGGGCTCAGTGCTGCAGCTCTTGCTCTTCCAATTACTCCAGTTCATGTCAGGACATAGGCAAGAATCAGTTGCACCTCCATGTCCCCTCACCATGCCCAGCTGGCCAGATGTGGCCTGGTGCACTGCGTGCTGGGTTTGGGAGAGGCCTCCTGCACCCAACTGCTACATGCGGCCTTTGTCAAGACTTTCAGTCTCTTTACATCAGGTGCACCATCCCATGGATGTGATTTCATACCTGGCTCGTCAGGTGGTTTCCACTGTGCGATCTCAGTGCTTTAATCAAGGATGTGGATAATGATAACAGCATTGTGGGGGGTGCTGGCAGTAGGAGCTGAGATGTCATTTCTTACTGTATCGTGCTCCCTAGGTGGCTAATGTGTCTGTAAATCACACAAGTGCTTTCCCGTAGCTTTGCTTTCTGTTACTGCCTCAGCTGCCAGGATTTCATGGGACACAGATCTTAGCTTTTGGCGAAAGCACGGCCTCCTTTTCTTGTAAAGGTACTTAGTATGTATTTCCAGTGCCCTGAAGCGTAGCTGAGGGCCCTGCTAAGCTCACTGAATTCAGGCCCTGAGAGATGATACTTCTTTTTGCTTTATTTGGTTTGCTTTCCTGTGGAGCCTGTATTTTTTCCTGTATGTCCAGGGGGCAATCCCTTGGCATTTCAGAAGGTAGGAGTTTCCCCTTACCTCGTTGGTCTCCTGATCTGCTCCTAACAAGTCCTTGGAGACCCTTGTTGCTCTTTCCCAAAGGTGATATGTGTCCTGCAGTAACCAAAGGGTATCTGTACCTTGCAAGGACAATCTGGGGCCTGGAGGCACATTTGCTCCTTGCTGCCAGTAGCACAGGTGATGACTCTTTTTTCCATAGTTAAGACAGACTGGCAGAAACTTTCCGTGCTTTGAAGCTATCACACCGGGGAGGGTTTCCATGTGTGTTGATGCTGTCTACAGCTATAGCTGTTGCAAAAAAAGTCTTCTCCCAGTCTAAAGGAAAACTTTTGTGTCTAATCCATCTCAGACTTTAAATCTCAAAAATAGCCAAGTAAAACCAGCAGAGTTCGCACCAAAGGGCTCAATTTTGTGGGCTTCTTGGAGGGAACGTTAAAAGATGTTCACAGGGTTTAGAAGCATTGTTGGATTTTTTTTTTTTTTTTTGTATGAAAATCCCACTGGCTGGTATTCCCGTGTCACTTTAAGCCATTGAAGATAACATTTCTTTTGTTTCTTTCATTAAAACTATTTTTATCCTGGCTCCTGGGACTGTGCAAGTAGAAATTAAAACACTGCTTGGTATTTCCTTGCCCATCCTATCTGTTCTTCATCCCCAAATCCTTTCAGCTCTCCCCAGCTCTCCCCCCTTCCCTCCCCAGCTTGCCTTGAAGGGCTGGGAAAGCCGGCGCTGGCGCATTATGTTGCCTGTCTGATTGTTGTGGGGTTGTGTTTGTGCGGGGAAGGTCACGAGACAAAAAGACCACCAGGCAGGGGTGGGCAGGGGGTGTTCAGTCCCTCTCCATTCAGTTCTTGTGGCGATGGGTGGGAAGAGTCTTGTTTGCATGACAGGATTTCAGGGGGCGATTGCTTTTTGTTTAGGTTTCTTCCACGGCTGCTGCATGGGCCCTGGAGGGCTACAACAAAAGTAGAGCATATATATGAGATTCATGGGGCTGAAGCATGCTGAGATAACCAAGAGGCAAAGACGTCAGTGCAGGAGTGACTGAGCCAGAGCCAGCCACTGAGTGCTTGCAGCCTGGAGACTGTTAGCAATTGCTCTGGGTGGGGTGTTTGTACTATGTCCAGTCTGGGCTCTTGTGTGAGCTCTTCTTGGGTGTCTGAATCTTGTGGGCTGAGATCCTTAGCTGGATGAATGCTGTGGAAGTTTTCTGTCTGTGGAATGAAGGTTGTAATGCGGGGGGGGACAGCTCCACGGACCTGCCACAGTGGCTATGCTTCCCTGAATACTTTTGAGACTTCCAGCCAGTGACTTTTATTTGCAGCAGCTGCCTCCTTCCTTGCCTATCAGCTCCACACTCCGGAGAGCATCCTTGCATTTAAACAATGCTTGCTTCCTTATCATCCCTCTGAGAAGCTGAGAGTCCCTCCACACAGCTCTCCCCTCACCCCCCATCCTTAGAAAGCAGCTCAGTCTATATTTACCACTGGTGTGCACAAAGGCAAACATTGTCAGGGATTCATTGTAACTGTCCCAATTACCCTGAGTTTATTTGCATAAGAAGATTGACCAGCCTGTGGTAGTGGCTTTGCCTGGGCTGTCTGATATGGGACACTTAGATTTGGGGAGCAGAAAAGAACTAGAGTTCCCAGGCTGGGTGTTGGATGGGGAGGGAGTGACAGTTTTGGTCCCTAACAGCATGGGTGCTACAGCATCCCTTCCTGGAAGGAGGATGACTTGTCAGCTCCTAGCCGCTGGCAGCACAAGTCTGCCTGATTCAGTTGTAATAGCTGCCAGTTCCCCCGAGAGGCAGATTCAAGGAACCCCAGGCATGCCTGAGCTCCTGGCTGTCCCATCTGAGTAAATCCTTCTCCTGTATAGTGTGTGTATATGTGTATTTATGTATTTATTTTTAGTAGGTGTTGACCCTGCTGGAATGCTTTTAGACTAAGCAGTGACCTGCCTTGTGTTGTCACTTCCCTCAGGCACATGTAACCTCTCCTCCTTGTGTTTGGATTTCTTCCAGAGAGCTAGCTGTTCTTGCAGGCAGGCACTGAAGGGAGAGGAAAGCAGCTGGGATGAAGCACAAGTCAGGAAGCAGGCTGAAATGGTATGATCTCTTGACCCAAAGCAATAGCTAGTGCTGTTAGGGCTTGTTAGCACTGCAGCAGCTGCACAGCTCACACTCCTTTCACTGAATTGAGAATTATTCATATTCTTTTTCCCTTCCCCCCAGTGCCATATGTAACATGATCTGCCTGTGCCCAGGTTGGCAGATGGAAAAGCAAGACACTCTTCTATTTGCAGTAAGGGTTCTTTATGGGCTCAACTGGTCTGTGAAGTTGCAATGTTCAAGCTTGTCAGCTTTGGCAGAGCAGCCTTTCTGGAGACCCTTACAGTTCCTCTGTCACTGCTGTGTGTGTGCGTATGCCTGTGCAAACACACATCGATCTCTTCATCTCCCTGCTGCTTCCAGGAGAGACTCTCACACTTGGGCATCTTTTCTTGGTGCTTGTGGATATCACCAAGCTTAGCGTACTTTCTGGGGGTGCTTTGACTTTTACTCTATCTGAACCCTTCCTTAAAAATCCCCCCTCTAGTATTTGGCAATTTCCAATTTTTATTAGTTAGCTATTAGGTGGCAATGTAGGAGTGCGTCATGGAGGTGGCTGGAGCACAGGCAACTCATCTCAACTAGAGTAGCATTTTAAGCCTCTTGCATCCTTGGGTGAATTACTTCGCCTCTCTGCCTTGAGTTCCCAGTTCATAAAGTGGAACTCTGGCTACTGAGCCAACGGCAGTGTTTCCACTGTGAATCATAAAGAGCACAAATTATCATTTCAAAATACACTATGTGCTAGAGATCTGATTGCTAACAGCCAGATCCCAAGTCTGTGTCCTATATTTTTGGACCTCTCTGAGGGGGATTGATGATCCAGCCCAGATTTCTCAGGAATTCCTTTGCTATTTCATTGAGGTGGGAGGGGGAGAAACCCTCATGTCTTTTCTCAGATGAGTTGCTGCTTGTGCTCTGACTCCAGGAAGCTCACATTTTTTGCCTGAAATTAACTGCATTGATTTTGTTATGTTTGCTTGGTGCAAGAAACATCAAAAAAGAAGGGGGCAGAACCAGTCTTAAGCTGAGGCACAGATGGGCCCGTCATGGTTCCTCTAGCAACACTTTAAAAGCCAGTTTGTGTGTTTGACTTCCCTGATGTATTGAAAAGGCAAAGTAGGGTCAAATCTTAGATTTAAATTTGTTTTCCTTTCCATTGTGTTTGTTTTGAGGGCTGTGTCCTACCTTCTACTGGGTTTCTATGACCTCTCATTTTAGCTTGTGTGACAGTGGAGTCTATTTATGAGCAAGCGAAACATGAGCTCCAGGCACTGAATTAGCTTTTAAATGGTTGTTCCTGACAAATATGAAAGATTTTCTGAGTATGAAGTAAAGGGCTATGATTTAAGGCCTTGCACTATCCCTTTTAGAGTGAGTCACTGTATCTTTTGCTTTGCAGTTGGGAAAATTAGATTTGGCACAGGATCACGTAGCGGGGTGACTGATAGACCTAGGAGGATAACAGATACCTTGGCCTATCTAAACCTGCAGACCCAAAAGGGATGGGAGTGTATCCACTTTTCAGCTCTGCCAGTGAGATTCAAGTAATAAGATGTGTCCTTTCTAAAATGCTTTATTTTCCCCAGCTGTGAAAAGGGTGGAGGTGGGTGAATAATGATATGTACAGTTTTGTTTGCAATTCCCCAAAAGATTGGGGAAAATGCTTTTTGTTTCCCTTTGAGTAAAATATTTAATTTGACTTGAGCCGAGCCATCTGGGCACTCTAATGAAACATTTTGGAAATGGTGATGTCCAATGTTTTGGCCTTCTAGAATCTGAGGGAACATCTTCTAAACAATCAATGTTCAAAGCTAAGGCAAATTTATAGGAAAGTCTTGGCATGACTGAAATCTCCAAATTTTTCCTTGGGAAAGTTTTGTTTTGAAAAAGTTGTCCAGGCTTTAGAAATGGGAATGCCCTGCAAATAACACTGATAGAAACATTATTTATCATGTCATACATGTAAACTGCATCTTGTCCCACCTTTAGGGTAGCATTACACTTGCATTTCTTAGGCTGCTTCTTGTAATTATCTTGGTGCTTTATCCGATCAGCTGTTTCCATGTCACTGGCTCAGTTTCACTACAACTCCCTTTGATGGGGGCCCTCTGGCCTTTGGTGGCTGCTGTTCAAGTTGCTCTGGGTTCATGGGAATTTGTTGACTGGGAGCAAAGAAGGTGCCCGATGTTGGAGGGATTATACAGGGACAGACGATGGTAACACTGTCTGCTCCAGGCAGCTTTTCTGCTCCTGGATTAGAGTTCATGCTGTGTTACTTGCCTCTCTCTCTCTAAGGCCTTGTCAAGTCCATGTGGGAAGCTATTCTGCCTGCACTGTTTCACTTTGTGCCGCTCAGCTCTCTCTGCCCTATTTCTCCTCCCTCTTTCCCCTTCCATTCAAGCGGCATCTTTCAGTCTTCCCCATTCAGGTCTCTCTTTGCTCTCTGCCCTGTGTAAAACTTCCATGCCCTCCCTACCATTCATCACCTCTTGCTCATTCACCTCCCTGCTTGCATTTCTCCATTCATCTGGGCTTCCTCTCAGCCAGTCTGGGCTGCCCTCTCCTCCTGCCCCTTCCGCAGTCCTCCTTTTGTGTCTTGTACTCCCTTCTCTGTGACCATCCGAAGCACAGCAGTCTGCAGCGTGCTCCGTGAGGATGCTCTGCTAGAAGTTGGCCTCGCCTGAAGGGCTAATTAATCCCCAGTGGAAGCCTGGTGGGATTGTTTTGGGTGGATTTGTCTCTCTAGTTACCCTGCAGGTGAGAAGATTTTTTTCCCCCACTCTTCTTCCTGCTTCCCAGAGATGCAGCATGATGCATGAATAGGAAGAGTATTGACATTTCCTGACCTTCCTTTTCAGTCTGGTCTTTCTGTCTCTCCCTCCTGGCTTGTTTCCCGTTTGTTTGCAGTGATTGCAGCTCTCAGGTGACTCTTTTGGGGGTCTCTTTGATTTCCTCATTCCTGATGAATGTAACATGCATTCTCTTAATTATGCTGGCTCTCCAATTATGGTTGTTGCCTGTGTGCCTTCTCTGCTTCCTTCTTCTAATCATCTACATTTGGGTCATATCAGTTTTGGAAAGCCATCTCTGCACTTGAATGTGTGATTTAAGTGTCACCCAGGAGATAGAGCTTGTGAATCGTAGTAGCCAGAGCTTGTTGTTTCTAATTCTCAATGCAGCCACGACCCTGTGTTTGGGATGCAGACATGGCAAATAGAGACCACAGGCCTCTGCCAAAGATCCCCCAGTCTGCTGTGCACCTGGTCCCCTACAGCTCACGCCCGTGCCGGCAGTGTGCAGACATCCACCCGATCCTACTGAAGGAGAAGGTCTCTTTGCTGCAGTGTGGCAGGAAAACTAGGTGGGAGGTCTGCTTGCCTGTCAGTGCCCATGGGGGCTTCAGCTTTGAATGGTTAAACTGCATTCAAGCCAGTCTGTTCAAGTAAAAAGGGAATATTAGAGCTTGGGAAGAGTGCACAGGCTTGTCGGAGGAAGCAGGTGCTCTTTAAAGCATGTGTGAGCCCTGTACACATGAGAAATCTGATTAGTTCAGCAAAGGAGGCAGAAATGAGGTGGAGGCAGCCAAGGAGAGGGGCTCTGTGAGTGAGTGCGGGTGTGACTGATGGGACGAACGCTCTGTTGAGTGGCAGGCTGTTAGGGGAGTATCCGCTGCTGTCTCCCCAGGCAGTAAGGAGCCCCTGATACGGCTCCGGCAGGGCCAGGCTCTGTGAGGATTTGTCAATGCTGTGAGAAGGAGCCTTTCCCCTGACAACTGTCTAAAAGAGGGATTTCAAACCATGCTGTAGTACAGTTTATTGTCAGGCTGGTGAGTGTGTAAAAGGGGTTCCCTATTCACTGTGTTTGGGCCCCAAAAGACATTACACCTTGCAGGGCACAGTTAGCACCAGGCCAGCCCTGATGGAGCTCCGCTCCAGCCATGAGGCTTGGGCTGGGAACCTGCATGGACAGCACTTCTTTCTATCAAGTTAGTTGCATTCCTGTTGTGGAGTCTTTATTATGAGTTGCTTTAAAATTTCTGGCAAGTTTTGAGTCTGTTTGAAAACCGTGGCAAAGAGAACTCTAGAAACACTGTGCCTTGCCTTGCATTTGTCCCTCGTATCCAGTAAGGGCCTATAAGAAGCCAAAAATGCAACTTGATTTTTCTGATTTGTGGTTGTGCAGCTTTGGCACTTGGACAAATCTCTTCTACCCTTTAACCAAAGTATATTTGACATAGCAGACACTGGGAAAGTGCAAACACTGCAGATCTTACCCTTGCAGTCCTCCATGCAGGGAACCTGCAGTCTGGGTGTCATCCAGGACTGATTTGGATATATCTCCTAAGAAATAATGTGAACCACCACAGCTTCCAGCAGTCTGGCTCCTTACTGCTGTTGTAACCCCTGTGATCACCCTGGAAAGATGCAAGCCAGGATTGCTTGCTCTCAAGTGTTTAAATGATAGAGGTTATAATAATAATTAATGCTCCCAGCTCTGGGCTCCATTTGGAACCAGCCTGTCTGGAGTACTTTTGAGATGGTTATGTCATTGCTGTGTAACGCCAGGTGCCTACAAGGCATTGCAGGGAATCATGCGATACCTCTGTCTCCTCTTCACAAGGCTGACATTATCTTCTGTTCCAGTTTAGCTTTTTCCAAGCTAAAGGATTTCTTTGATAGCTTCTAGTCCCCATGACTGAGCAAAGCCAGGTATAAAATCAGTTTGAGTTAAATATGTTTCCCAGTCTGTTTAGTAGGAGTTTTGCTGTGTGATTGTTGTTCTAACCAGAAGCGTGGTTTGAGTTCCAGTATAGGTGGGTCATTCTCGTTATATGTGTGTTACAGCAGTTGTTAGTTGGGGCTTTGAATGCATCTGTTTGGCTTAAGTTTTTCTGAGCCCTAATAACTTGCAGTCAGGTCAGAAGGGAATGTTGGGATTGTCTAGTCTGTCATAATGAAGGCCAGAAGATTTTCTGAGTGGTCTTCTGCTTGACCTCAGCCATACCTCATCTCCTAGGAAAACTTGCAATTCAATTGTAAAACTTCTGGTGAAGTTAGTGAGACATTTCACTTGTTAATAGTAAAAATAATCAACTTATTCTAATCTAAAGCTGCCCAGCTTTGACCTCTATCCCCTAGATGTGATTATGCCTTTGTCATAGTGGAGAATCCTCTACTGCCAAATTTCTGTTTGCTTTGTGGTTCTTCTGGACAGTGATCAAGACATTGCTTAACCTTCCCTTTCATAAGCTAATGAATTGAGCCTGTCAGTGGAGCCAGTCAGACTATACCAGTAACAAAGTGCCAAACGCAGAGGTAATGTCACCTCATTTACAAACCTGCAGGTCACATTTCCTTTTTTTGAAGGCAGTGTTACCTTGAGAGCACTCGGTGTAACAAACAAGGCTTTTTTTTTTTCCCCAAAGTGGCTGCTTCTGAAGATGGCATTCCCCATCCTGTAAGCTGGCTGGCATTCTTGGCTCCTGGCCATATGGCTTTCTGTTTGTTTTTACTGTAATATGTATTGTTTGCAAGCACCCAGCTTTACCAAAAGACCCAGCTCATGCTTAGTAACTTGCTGCTTTAGCTCATCTGTGAGCATAGTGCAGAGTTATCTTATGCTTTCTCCTGAGTCACTAATGACAGTTCTGTAGGGGCAAGAATGAATTCTCATGGGACCCCATTAGTGGCATCTGCATGTGATGGTAGATCTCTAGCTTAGTTTTATTTTTGAGACCTGTCAAATAGCCAGATTTTTTAGCATTTTGAATGTGTGACAGCCTGAGTTTGTGTCACAGTAAGTCCTCAAACACAGTGTTGTCTTGTGATGTTAGATGCCCTACAGAAATCAGTTATACCAGCTATCTTGTCTTACGATCTGCACCAAGTTTGTATTCTTATCCAGATAATATCAGTTGAACATAATCTATTTTCTGTAGCCTATTCTGACTGATACTAGACCAGTCCTCCTTCAGTTATACATTACTCGACATCAGTCATCTGTTCATTTGCTGTGGGTTGCTATTAGGCCGACAGACCTGCTTTGTCCCATTAAATTCTTCTCACAGGCCTGCAGTTTTGGGAGCTGCGTGGGTGTCTGTCACCATGTTTGGACAGGAGTTTTGGAGCCATGGTTGGAAGGGCTGCATTGCTGATTCAAAGCTAGAAGAAAGGTAAAAAGCAGATCTTGATGTTCCTCCAGTGTTCCCAGACTTGCAGAAAATCAGTATTAGTACTGGCTTTTTAAAATCTTTTGGATGCAAGTTACCTTGACCTGCTGATTCAAAACCATCTAACTTTAGCAGCTGCTGTGTAACGTTCTCCAGAGTTACTGCTGGGACAGAAAGTGTATCATCATCATATGATAAAGATAATTCATTGGGCTTTTGTCCAAATACACAACAGGAATGTTTCAACTACTCCTGACTCTTTTGTGCTGGTATCACCTATGCTACTTATTCCAGATAATATTAGACCAAAACCCTGTTTTGAGAGAGAAGACTCGTCTTCCTTATCTGTACCAGCAGAGACGCTGCTGTGACAGGAGACACTGTCAATAGCAGTGAATTTTACAGAAATGCTTGTGTACATTTAGTTAACCTGGAGGTAAGCAGGGATCTGACTGCAGGAACTTGGCCTGAAACACAGCCCCAGCTGAACAGCTATTCTGACTGTTGTGTGGGGTTTTTTTTGTTTTCTTTTCTTTTCTTTTTTTATTTTATTTTCCTCATAGCAATAGTGATTAGAGCCTGTCCGTCTCCAGACTGTGAGGTTGACTGTGCATTCTGTGCCTTCTATTGAGTTATGTAGTCCAAATAAATGCAGCATCCCTCCCAGAGTGTATTGCATTTCAGCTCTGAATGAAGTGGCTTACACGTTATGTCCCCTCACGATGCAAAAGCACTGAGAGATGTAATTAATATTGATACAGGATTTTGAGATTCTCTAATAAGATATGACTAAAAAGACATAGTTATGTGGTGGTAAATGAGAATATCATGTGTCATGGTAGTATGGGTATTGCTGTTTTCAGCTTTTGATATTTAATGCCTTACACCATCCAGATGAAAAGTGGGGTTTATTTTAATTAGACTGCAGAACTCATTGTCTCAGGAGATTGTGGAGCCCTAAAAACTAGAGGAATTCAGAAGGGAGAGCAAGAGATTGGGCATTTGTACATATAATGATGTCTGGGCCAGTGTTG